>NC_053022.1:3760798-3945798 GCF_003073215.2 Triticum urartu | reverse complement strand
AGGTAAAGAGAGTTTACCTAAAAACTGAGCATGGTTATACTTTCAACGTCAAAGTATACAATGCACACACGTACACCTATTTTGAATGCAAAACTTGGCAAGCACTATGCAAGGCTTATGCATTTGAGCCTGGTATGGTTATCATCTTTGATATTCGTCCGGAAGATGATATTGAAGGTAATAGAGACATATGGGTCGATGTGCAGACGCCTCTAGTTCTACCATTATGTGAGTTCTTCTCAACTATATTTTTGTCTTTGATATTGCTTATTCAAAAATAATTGACAACTAATTTCTATTGACAGCTTATCTCCATTCAACCAAACATGTCCGACGCTTGGTAGACAGGACCTACTATTGTCCCGGAGCTGAACTAAACTGCGAGGAGATAAGTCATTATGTTTCATGGCTTGAGGATCTTCATACTGTCAAGACAAATTTTCTTCCTGCACTTAGAAATGTTACTCAAAATGTGCGACCAATAGTGATGGTATTGAACTACGGTCACATCTATTTAGGAATGATGGTAAGATTTTTACTATTTGTCCTCAGTGCATCTTTTGCATACATAATTTTTTTTGCTAAACTTTCATTGCTAAGTATATTAATTAAGTACTATATGATGTTCTTCAACAGGGACTCCCGATGACAGTTGTGCTTCAGGGGATCGAGACTAAAGGTCGCATGTCAATTGTTAGCTTACGGCCAAGATATCCTGCATTGCACATGAATGCATTCAGGATTTCTAGAAGCGATGAATGCTTAATAGTGAAAGATTGGAGGAAAATTGTTAACGATCGCAGAGAAGTACTAGGGGCAGCAATGAGAAGCGAACCCACGATTAGGAGAGATGTTCATCTACATGCTCCAGTATGATGAATCAGGAGAGCTATACATGTTCTATGCTATTTTACCAGAGAGAGAGAGAGTAGCTAGCAGGAGTGATTTAGCTAGTTCATGCTGCTCTTTGTACTTGTCCTTTCATGTCCGTGTTCTTCGTTCTGAACTTAAGTGATTTGCTTTTGTGGTGTTATATATGAACGCTTATAATATCATGACAATCATGTTGAACTCAATGATATTTTTGCTTCTGGTACAAGTGAATGTTTCTTCTTTAAGCTAGTAGTGTTAGTGGTGATTAGATAGCGGTAATGACTATGATGATTAAATAGTGATAATGACGACTACGATGATTTTTAGCTAGCTAGCTAGAGTATATATAATCATGTTTTGATGATATGATGCAAGAGTTTTTATATTAATTAATATGATGATGATGATGAGTTATTATATCATTTAATGAAAGAAACCGTAGATTAGTTTCAGCTGGATGGATCCTACCTAAGTGATCAAGTATATGCCATATCCATATATATTATACTTGATCAAGTATAATATGGATATGGCATATACTTGATCACTTAGCTAGTAGCTAGATCCAATGCATCCAGTCGAAACTAATCCGCGGTACTTTCAGCTAATGATTTAACAACTCATTATAATGTAAACAATCACTAAATTAAATTGAAAACACAAAATTAAAGAAAAATTAAAAAAACACCCAAACATTTAGTACCGTTTAGTGTTACCAACCGGTACTAATGCCCTACACGCACCCGGGCCTGGCTTGTGCCACGTGGTGGCACTTTAGCGCCGGTTCGTGACGAACCGGTACTAAGAGGGGGACCTTTAGTCCCCACTCTTTAGTGCCGGTTGGCGAACCGGCACTAAAGGCCGTCACGAACCGGCACTAAAGGCCGGTTCTGCACTAGTGGTAGCAGCTTTTCCCATAGGGCTAAAAGTATCATCATAATCGATCCCGTACCTTTGCTTAAAACCTTTGGCCACAAGACATGCCTTGTACCTGTCAATCGTGCCATCAGATTTGCGTTTCACCTTGTACACCCATTTGTAGTCAATCACGTTTCTCCGTCTGACTGGTGGAACAAGGTGCCATGTCTTGTTTGCTACTAGGGCTGAAAATTCTTCGTCCATGGCCCGCTTCCACTTAGGATCACCAAGGGCATCATGTAGATTCTTCGGTTCACCTGTGGCAAAAAAAGAACCCAATCGAACACAACCATCTTTATATACCTTGGGTTTCGTAATACCACTTTGTGACCGAGTGTGAGACCGAGCGGGGGGAGGTGGAGCTGGCCGAGCTTGCTGTATCTGTAGGTGATCATGTGTAGCGGAAACAACAGAGTCGGACGTAGGAGACGCAGGTGCAAAAAATCCCGAATACCCTGCCTGTAGTGAGCCAGGAGGATCCGGTGCGGCAGCCGATGATGAGCTGCCACTTGGCAGTTCCGGATTGGAGGAGGACCGCGCCGCGCCATGATCCACACGCCCCGCCTCATGGGGGACACGGGGCCCGCTCCTGGTCGGCCCGCAACGGGACCGCACGCCCTCCCACGTTGGGAACGACGTGGTGGGATGCGCTGCTGGCCCACGCAGTGACTCGGGGTGCCCGCCTGGCCTCCCACCTATGGACGCGGATCCCGGCGTCGATTCGCCTGGTGCAGCTAGCCCACGCGGAGAGTCGGGGCGCCCGCCTGGCCTCCCACCCATGGACGTGGATCCCGGCGTGGATTCGCCTGGCGCGGCGCCAGGTGCGGATCCCGCGGCTGATCCTCCTGGCGATGCTGCAGCCGCCATCCCGAGGCCACCTGAGGATCTTCTATGGCTGCATGTGAGCTATTCGTTTCTTGCATAAAATCATACGAATTTTCACCAAAATATTCAATGTTCGGCTGCCCTGTTTCCTGCACACTTTCAGCTGGGTCATTAGCATTAGACAAGGACATATTGTCAACAGCAAGATCCGCTCCCCCTGGAGCAAAATGAGGAGATGGCAAGAGATGAGAGGGGAGAAGAAGCAACTCTTGTCGAAGTTGTGCAAAGGCATTGGAGTGAAGACTTGCGAAAGGAAAAACTTGCTCATCAAAGATAACATCACGTGAAGCATAGACACAGCCAGAGGAGATATCAAGACACTTGTAGCCCTTATGAAGAGTGTTGTATCCTAGGAAAGCATGTTGCTTGGACCTAATTTCAAGCTTATGCTTATTGAAAGGATGCAAGTTTGGCCAGACGGCACATCCAAAGATGCGGAGAAAGGAGTAGTTGGGCTTAGTGCCGAAGAGTCGTTCTAGAGGGGTTTGGTTCTTGATAACACTACTAGGGATGCGATTTATAAGATAAACTGCAGTAAGGAACGCTTCGTCCCAAAACTTGAGTGGCATAAAAGCGTGAGCAAGTAAAGAGAGGCCAACTTCTATGATGTGTCTGTGTTTCCGCTCTGCGGAGCCATTCTTTTGATGAGCATGTGGGCAAGAAACATGATGCGTGATGCCAATGCGTTCAAAAAAAGAGTTCAACCGTTGGTACTCCCCCCCCAATCGATTTGCATGGCAATGATCTTGCGATCAAAGAGACGTTCAACATGAGCTTGGAAGAGACGAAATTTTTCGAAGACGTCAGATTTATTTTTCAGCAAATATATCCAGCTAAACATGCTGAAATCATCAATAAATTTGACATAGTATTTCTGTCTTCCTACAGAGACGGGTCCAGGACCCCAAACATCTGAAAAATAAGCTCTAAAGGAGCTATGGACTCACTAGTTGAACGATAATAAGGCAACTGATGGCTCTTGGCCATTTGGCATGCATCACACACTAGAAGGTGATCTTGTTTATTCGAAACATGAAGATTGAAATCGCGGAGAATCTTTTGAACTACCGGAAGTGCTGGGTGCCCTAGGCGCTTGTGCCACCGAGATGTGGAGGGTTTCATGGCAGCAAGGACTTGGCGTTGAGGGGCACTTTGCCGTCCGGTCATGGGGAACAATCCCCATCTACTCTTGTTTTGAAGGATTGTTCTCCGGGTAGCCTGATCCTTGACAAGAAAGAATTCAGGGTGAAGTTCAATGAAAACATCATTTATTATCTTGCAACGCTATCCAACAACACCTACAAAGTACTTCTAGTTTCATACTTGTTCTAGGTAAAGCAAACGTCAAGCATGCGTAGAGTCGTATTAGTGGCAGATAGGACTTGAGAGAGTATTTGTTCTACCTTTAGCTCCTCATTGGGTTCAACACTCTTACTTATCGAAAGATGCTACAACTATCCCGTATACTTGCGGGTTATCAAGACCTTTTTCTGGCGCCGTTGCCGGGGAGTCATAGAGTGGGGTGAACATTCTCGTGTGTGCTTGTTTGCTTTATCACTAAGTAATTTTTATTTGATGTTCTAAGTTGTTCTCTATCTTTAGTTATGGATATGGAACACGAAATACCAAAAAAATTAGGTGTACTTGCTACTCATGGAGATGGGGAACCTCCTAAAACCCTCGATTCTCGTTATGTTCAAGATATTATGTACTACTTTGATAATCCTGAGAAAACCCCATTCAATTATGTTATGGGAGACACGTTGGATCAACGTGAATACTTTAGGGATTATCGCTTGACACAAAAAGGGAAACTATTATGGGATCAAATTCATATGTTACGTTGGTATGCTCGTCAACCATGCTTGATACATGATTATACTCGCTGCTCTAGGATGAAGGCTCCACACCTTCCCGTTTCATGCAAATTCAATGATAATAAAACTTTAGCTTCTTATGCTAATGGTAGATATGATTACTATGATGTGGAACAAATAGAAGAATTTGTTGCTTTTATGGGTGTTTATGAGATTGAATCTATGTTTAAAGAGTTTGATGATTTTGATGATGCATTTTATAGACGTGAAAATTTTGCTATACTTAGATATTGCAATAAAAATTATGAATACAATTACAATATTAATGCATTTATTGAGAAAGTCTCCGCTGTCCGAGAAGAGACTAATATTTTGCAGGAAGCTGTGGAAGAAGAAATTGATGAAACTGTGAGCTCATTGGATGAAAAAGATGATGAGGAGAGTGAAGAACAAAAGGAGGAAGAGCGGATTGATCACCCGTGCCCACCTTCTAATGAGAGTAACTCTTCAACTCATACATTGTTTAATTCCCCTTTGTGCTTACCGAAGGATGATTGCTATGATGATTCCTATGATGATTGTTATGATCCCCTTGATTCTCTTGAAATATCCCTTTTTGATGATGCTTGCTATGCTTGTGGCCAAGATGCCAATATGAATTATGCTTATGGATATGAACTTGCTATAGTTCCTTATGTTAAACATGAAATTGTTGCTATTGCACGCACGCATGATAGTCCTATTATCTTTTTGAATTCTCCCGACTACACTATATTAGAGAAGTTTGCGCTTAGTAAGGATTATATTGATGGGTTGCCTTTTACCATTGCACATGATGATTTTGATGAATGTAATATGCATGTGCTTGCTGCTCCTACTTGCAATTATTATGAGAGAGGAACTACATCTCCGCCTCTTTATGTATCCAACACGATAGAATTGCAAGAATCTGCTTATACTATGCATTGGCCTTTACTATGTGTGCATGAATTGTTCTTTTATGACATGCCGATGCATAGGAAGAGGGTTAGACTTCGTCATTTCTTGATATATGTTACTTTGTGCTCACTACTAAATTACAAATCATTGTTAATTAAAATTGGCTTTGATATACCTTGGGATCTGAGTGGATTCATTACTTGAGCACTATATGCCTAGCTTAATGGCTTTAAAGAAAGCACTGCCAGGGAGACAACCCGGAAGTTTTAAAGAGTCATTTATTTCTATTGAGTGCTTTTATATAGTTTGAAAACAAAAAAAATAATGGGGGATCCCAAAGCTTTTCAAAAAGGAAAGTGAAAGTGAGAGAGACAAGCATTGTTGAAGTGGGAGAGCTCCTTGAACATTGTTCATGCTCACAGAAACTTTGTGAATCTTGATTACAGAAACTTTTCATCAAAAATAATTATCCCCTTGTAAAATTCCATTGTATTATAAAAATAATGTGCCAAGGTTTGCCTTTAGGATGTTTACAATGCTTGTTGGTTTGTACGGTGCAGGACAGAAACTTTGGCTGTAGTGCCCAATTTTACATTTTTAACTGGAACATCAAACGGTTCTGATTCCTTTTTCACTGTATTGCTGAACAACTTGTTTATTTTTCCTAATTTTGGTGGAATTTTTGGGATAGCATAAGTATGGTGAATGTTCAGATTGCTACAGACTGTTCTATTTTTGACAGATTCTGTTTTTGATGCATAGTTTGCTTGTTTTGATGAATCTATCAATTTATATCAGTAGATTAAGCCATGAAAAAGTTATGTTACAGTAGACACAATGCAAAAACAAAATATGAATTGGTTTGCAACTGTACTTAGAGTAGTGATTTGTTTTATTATACTAACGGATCTTACCGAGTTTTCTGTTGAAGTTTTGTGTGGATGAAGTGTCTAATCGAGGATGTGTCGATATGAGGAAAAGGAAGAGTGGCAAGATCTCAAGCTTGGGGATGCCCGAGGCACCCCAATTAAATATTCAAGGAGACTCAAGCGTCTAAGCTTGGGGATGCCCCGGAAGGCATCCCCTCTTTCTTCAACAAGTATCGGTATGTTTTCGTATTCGTTTCGTTCATGTGATATGTGCAAGTCTTGGAGCGTCTTTTGCATTTAGTTTTCACTTTTATTTTATGAACCATGCTGGTATGAGATAGTCCTTGGTTGATTTATAGAATGCTCATTGCACTTCACTTAAATATTTTGAGTATGGCTTTATAGAATGCTTCATGTGCTTCACTTATATCTTTTGAAGTTTGGATTGCCTGTTTCTCTTCACATAGAAAACCGCCATTTGTATAATGCTCTTTTGCTTCACTTATACTTGTTAGAGCGTGGGCATATCTTTTGTAGAAATAATTAAACTCTCTTACTTCACTTATATCTATTTAGAGAGATGACAGGAATTGGTCATTCACATGGTTAGTCATAAAATCCTACATAAACTTGTAGATCGCTGAATATGATATGTTTGATTCCTTACAATAGTTTTGCGATATAAATATGGTGATATTAGAGTCATGCTAGTGGGTGGTTCTGGATTGTAGAAACACTTGTGTTGAGGTTTGCAAGTCCGTAGCATGCACGTATGGTAACCGTTGTGTGACAAAATTGAAGCATGGGGTGTTTCTTTGATTGTCTTCCTTATGAGTGGCGGTCGGGGACGAGCGATGGTCTTTTCCTACCAATCTATCCCCCTAGGGGCATGCGTAGTAGTACTTTGCTTCAAGGGCTAATAAACTTTTGCAATAAGTATATGAGTTCTTTATGACTAATGTGAGTCCATGGATTATACACACTTTTAACTTTCCATCATCGCTAGCCTCTTTGGTACCGTGCATTGCCCTTTCTCACCTCGAGAGTTGGTGCAAACTTCACTGGTGCATCCAAACCCCGTGATATGATACGCTCTATCACACATAAGCATCATTATATCTTCCTCAAAACAGCCACCATACCTACCTATTATGGCATTTCCATAGCCATTCTGAGATATATTGGCATGCAACTTCCATCATCATCATATACATGACTTGAGCATTCATTGTCATATTGCTTTGCATGATCGTAAGATAGCTAGCATGATGTTTTCATGGCTTGTCTGTTTTTGATGCCATTGCTACATTAGATCATTGCACGTCCCGGTACACCGCCGAAAGCATTCATATAGAGTCATATCTTTGTTCTAGTATCGAGTTGTAATATCGAGTTGTAAGTAAATAAAAGTGTGATGATCATTATTATAGAGCATTGCCCCATGAAAAAAAGAAAAATAAAAAAAAGAAAAAAAAGGAAAGGCCAAAGAGGCCTAAATAAAAAGGGGGCCAAAGAAGCCCACCGAAAAAGAAAAAGAAAAAAAAGAAAGAAAAAAAAGAAAAAGAAAAGGGCAATGTTACTATCCTTTTACCACACTTGTGCTTCAGAGTAGCACCATGTTATTCATATAGCTTGTCTCTTATGTTGTCACTTTCCTATACTAGTGGGAATTTTTCATTATAGAACTTGGCTTGTATATTCCAACGATGGGCTTCCTCAAATGCCCTAGGTCTTCATGAGCAAGCAAGTTGGATGCACACCCACTTAGTTTTCAGTCTGAGCTTTCATACACTTATAGCTCTAGTGCATCCATTGCATGGCAATCCCTACTCCTCGCATTAACATCAATTGATGGGCATCTCCATAGCCCGTTGATTAGCCGCGTCGATGTGAGCCTTTCTCCCTTTTTTGTCTTCTCCATATAAACCTCCACCATCATATTCTATTCCACCTATAGTGCTATATCCATGGCTTGCACTCATGTATTGCGTGAGGGTTGAAAAAGTTGAAGCGCGTTAAAAAGTATGAACCAATTGCTCGGCTTGTCATCGGGGTTGTGCATGATGGGAGCATTTTGTGTGACAAAAATGAAGCATGGCCAAACTATATGATTTTGTACGGATAAGCTTGCTTTGGCCTTGTTGTTTTGAAAAGACATGATTGCTTTACGCTCGAAGTATTATTGTTTTTTATGTCAAATGATAGACTACTGCTTTGAATCACTCGTGTCTCAATATTCATGCCATGATTGGACATATGATCAAGATTATGCTAGGTAGCATTCCACATCAAAAATTATTTTTTTATCACTTACCTACTCGAGGACGAGCAGGAATTAAGCTTGGGGATGCTGATACGTCTCCGTCATATCTATAATTTTTGATTGTTCCATGACAATATTCTTCAACTTTCATATACTTTTGGCAACTTTTTATACTATTTCTGGGACTAACATATTGATCCAGTGCCCAGTGCTAGTTCATGTTGTTGCATGTTTTATGTTTCGCAGAAACCCCATATCAAACGGAATCCAAACGGGATAAAAACGAACGGAGACTTATTTTGGAATATTTTGGATTTTCTGGAGGAAGAATCAATGCCAAACGGTGTCCGAGGTGGCCACGAGACAGGGTGGCGCGCCCACCCCCCTGGGCGCGCCTGGCACTCTCATGGGCCACCCGTAAGGCGGTTGACGCTCTTCTTTTTCCGCAAGAAAACTAATTTTATGAGAAAAATCTGGGCGAAAGATTCACCCCAATCGTAGTTACAGATCTCCGGATATAAAAGAAACAGTCGAGTGGCAGAATCTGAGAACGCAGAAACAGAGAGATAGATCCAATCTCGGAGGGGCTCTCGCCCCTCCCACGCCATGGGATCCAAGGACCAGAGGGGTAACCCTTCTCCCATCTAGGAGGAGGTCAAGGAAGAAGAAGAACAAGGGGGACTCTCTCCCCCTAGCTTCCGGTGGCGCCGGAGCGCTGCCGGGGGCCATCATCGTCACCGTGATCTTCACCAACACCTCCATCATTTTGACCAACATCTCCATCACCTTCCCCCATCTATATTCAGCGGTCCACTCTCCCGCAACCCGCTGTACCCTCTACTTTAACATGGTGCTTTATGCTTCATATTATTATCCAATGATGTGTTGCCATCCTATGATGTCTGAGTAGATTTCCGTTGTCCTATCGGTGATTGATGAATTGCTATGATTGGTTTGAGTTGCATGTTTTATTATTGGTGCTGTCCTATGGTGCCCTCCGTGTCACGCAAGCGTGAGGGATTCCCGCTGTAGGGTGTTGCAATGCGTTCATGATTCGCTTATAGTGGGTTGCGTGAGTGACTGAAACACAAATCCGAGTAAGGGGATTGTTGCGTATGGGATAAAGGGGACTTGATACTTTAATGCTATGGTTGAGTTTTACCTTAATGAATCTTTAGTAGTTGCGGATGCTTGCTAGAGTTCCAATCATAAGTGCATATGATCCAAGTAGAGAAAGTATGTTAGCTTATGCCTCTCCCACAAATAGAATTGCAATAGTGATTACCGGTCCAGTAACATAGTCAATTGCTTAGGGACAATTCCACAACTCCTACCACCACTTTTCCGCACTCGCTATATTTACTTTATTGCTTCTTTATCTAAACAGCGCCTACTTTTTATTTACGCGTTCTTTATTACTCCCTCCATTCCTAAATATAAGGTGTATTAGTTTTTCAAAAAGTCAACTGTTGTCTATGTTTGCAAAGCTATCCAACAATACCTACAAAGTACTTCTAGTTTCATACTTGTTCTAGGTAAAGCGAACGTCAAGCATGCGTAGAGTCGTATAAGTGGCTGATAGGACCTGAGAGAGTATTTCACTACTAGGGAAAACCTTATACACAGAATCTTAGCAGCAGCGTGGTTTAAAAATAGACGCTCCTGCTAATTAGCAGCAGCGAGCTTCAGAAAGAGCGCTTCTAATATCTAAGTAGAAGTAGTGCTCTAGGTGAAACGAGCGCTACTACTATAATTGCCACGGTGTTGCCTCCAGGCTAGATATAGTAGTAGCACCCTTCCAAGGGACGCGCTACTGCTAAAGTACTTAGTAGCAGCGTTTTTCCTCAAAACTCGCTACTGCTAAGTATCACCGCAACTAATTAAGTTTAGTCCCATACTGCTAAGCGAACAAGGTGTTTACCACCTTAAATATGTTACTTCTCAACCTATCTTGAGCACTTGGTCTTCATTGAACTATATGTGTATGATTTGTGGCTGCAATATGAATCCTCGCCTGTACCTATATAGTTACAGTGAGGATTCATGTTGACTATTTAGATTCTACACAAAAAGATCAATGATGACCAATGTATATTTTTGATGTTTTTACATTGCTTAGACTTAGAGCGTTTTTTCAGGACAAAGCGTTACTGATATTGGGATAAACAAAAGAAATAGCTGCTTCCATTAGCAGTAGCATTTTTCAATAAACGCGCTGTAGATAAGTTAGCTATAGCGCGTTTTTCTTATGAGCACTACTGCTAGTTCGACTTAACCACCCCCCCCCCCCCCCCGGCTCAAAATTTCGCTAAGTCCTCCTTTCACCCCCTGGCCTGTTCCCCTACTCCTGTCGCCGCCGCCCGAACCCGAGCCTGCCCTCACCGCCGCCGCGCCCGAGCCCGCCCTCAACCTCACCGCCGCCGCCCGCCGCCGCTCTCGACCACACTGTCGCCGCCCTCGACCTCACCACCGCCGCCCTCGACCTCACCGCCGCTGCCCGAGCCCGCCCAGGACCGCCGCCTCCCGATCCCGAGCCCGCCCTCGCCGCCCCTACCTCCGTCGCCGAGCACCTCCCCGCCACCGTCTCTCCCTCTGTAAGCCCCGACCCCTCCCCCCCCCCCCTCTCTTTGCTTAGTTAGTAGATGATTTTAGTAGTAGTAGATGTTAATTTAGGGTTCATAGATAATGATTTTTAGTAGTAGTGGATATTAATTAGTAGTAGTGATGGTAAACTAGTTGTATAATTAGCAGTAGTAGATGTTAAGTAGTAGTAGATGTAGTAGTAGATGTTAATTAGTAGTAGTAGATGTACTAGTTTCTTTCTATTTATAGTATGTTTATATTTAGTAAGAACGAGTTGAATTAATAGAACTAGTTTAGTTTTAGTTGAACTAGTTTAGTTTTAGTTGAACTAGTTTAGTAAGTAAATTAATAACTAGTTGAACTACTTTATTTTTAGAAAGAACTAGTTTTTTTTCTATTTATAGTAAGTTTATATTTAGTAAGAACTAGTTGAATTAATAGAACTAGTTGAACATGTCATATTTGTTGTTATTTTTTAGTTTAAGCAATTATTTCATGTTTTCGTTACACCTCCGAGTGGCCTATGTTTTGCCGGAGTGTTGATTAATTTCCGTTCCGGCAAATTTCAGGCGCTCGATATGTCCTTTTTTAGCAAAGGTCATGCCGGATTTTTCCGTGAATTCTGGCATGACTTGTGCTAGAATATGTACAAGTTTAATCTTTGAATTATGAACGTAGGAAATGTCGTACTCGGACGATGACAGTCTCCCGGGGGAGTGCAGCTGGTGCCACGACGATCGAGGTATGTGCGACAGGTTCGTTGAGCTGGATGAAGATCGGCACTTCAGCATTAAGCTCGAGGAGACCTTTGATGTTGAAACGGTACGCAACAACGACAAGTGTTTTTTTCGTAATTAAGCATGACTTCAACTATTTCAACGTCTAATTTTCATCTTTTACAATTCGACTAGCTTATCCCATGCCATGCAAGACGCTATGTCTTGGAGAGGATGGGTTTTGAAGACCATGAAATTTTGAAACAAAGAAAATACACCTAAGGACCCATCATGATATGGATTTTGAAGTAAATCTGTGCAATGCTCAGAGCGTAACCCATTTTGGTTGCCAAAATTGGGAAGCACTTTGCAAAATGTATGTTTTTTATGAGGGTATGATTATCACCATGGATCTTGGTGATCCTGACATCGAGCAAGACAATATGGACATTTGGGTCCTTGTTGATACGCTTCCGATTGTACCGTTATGTGAGTTTCTCAAACATAGTTATTAACTAATTTATATTGTCTATTTCAAAATAGTTGACAACTTATTTCCATTGACAGCTTATTTTGATTCTTCAAAGACTGTGCGGAAGATGGTAGACAAAACCCACTACACCGATGGCTCCGAATTAACTTATAAGGAGAAAAATCATCCGATCGCATTTTGTACTCTTCTTGAGGATTACAATAACTATTATCGAACTCCTCCAAATTATGGTGAATACGTGCCACTAGTGCACTTGTTGAACCACATAACTTCTCTGGAGATACCCTGGTAAGATTTTTTACTATTTTGACATCCGTGCATCTTTTGCATACTTCTAAAACTAGTACATCATTGCTAACTACAAAGTTATTACTATGTTTTTCAACAGAAACTCCCGATGGATTGTGTGCCTCATCTGATGTATCTGAATGGTCGCCTTACAGTTCTGAACCTACTGCCAGGTAAATCTAGGGAGCTCACCTGTGCATATCAGATTTCTAAAACCGGTGAACACATGTTCACCAAAGAATGGAAGAAATGTATGGACATTCACAAGGAGGTTCTTGGAAGTAACATTCAGCGAAAGGCAAGAATTGGAGACGGGCTAATCTCCATTCTCCATAATGGAGAGTCAGGGGCTATCTTGTTTTTTGCTATTTTACCTTAGAAAATGTAGTAGGTCTTAATCGAATGTTGTAGGTCCTATGAGGTACAATATGTTTATTATGTGGTAATGTGTTAGAGTTGATAATGAGGATTACTTGTGATTATGACTAGTGACCAATTTGCTATGTGATGTCATTGATGAAAACGATGATCTTGAGGAGGTGTTATATGAAAATGATGTATTATGATGATAAGCTGTTAATGATATGATGATGATGATGATGATATTATGATATCATTGGGTGAAAGAATCGCGGATTAGTTTCAAGTGGATGGACATCCACTTGAAACTAGTCCAAGGTTCTTTCACCCCGTGATGTAATAACTCATTATGATGTAAAAACAATCTCTAAATTCCTGTTGTATGAAAACTTGTGTAAAGGTGTATGAATACAACATGAAATAAAAAAGAAATAAAATACTAAATAATAGTAGTAGCGCAGGAAAGGAGAAGCGCTACTACTAATTACCAGTAGCGCTGTTCTGGAGAAGCGCTACTACTAAGTCAATTTAGCAGTAGCGTGGGTCTAGGCGCGCTATTGCTAAGCTTTAGCTGTAGCGCCTTATCAGTAGCGCTCATGCCCGCGCTACTGATAGGCCTAAAACCCGCGCTGCTGCTAGGCTTTTCCCTAGTAGTGTTTGTTCTACCATTAGCTCCTCGTTGGGTTCTGCACTCTTACGTATCGAAAGATGCTACAAATATCCCATATACTTGCGGGTTATCATGTACCTACTCTCAATTTGGTAAATAGCTCATCCGAGAAATCTTTTCCCGTGATGCCTACACCAACTGGAGAGGAAGCTAATGATAAATATCATGAAACTTCAGATTAAGTTGCTATAGAACCTCGTAGGTCAAACATAGCACGATCTGCACCAGAGTGGTATGGTAATCCTTTTCTAGAGTTCATGTTACTTTACCATGACGAACCTACGAACTATGAAGAAGCTATGATGAGCCCAGATTCCAATAAATGGCTTGAGGCCATGAAATCTAAGATAGGATCCATGTATGAGAACAAAGTGTGGACTTTGATGGATCTGCCCGATGATGCGTGACCCATAGAGAATAAATGGATCTACAAGAAGAAGATTGACGCTAATGGTAATGTTACTGTCTATAAAGCTCGACTTTGCAAAAGGTTTTCGACAAGTTCAAGGATTTGACTACGATGAGACTTTCTCACCCGTAGTGATGCTTAAGTCTGTCCGAATCATGTTAGCAATTGCCGCATTTTATGATTATGAAATCTAACAAATGGATGTCAAAACTACATTCCTTAATGGATTTCTTAAAGAAGAGTTGTATATGATGTAACCAGAAGGTTTTGTCGATCCTAAAGGTGCTAAGAAAGTGTGCAAGATCCAGAGATCTATTTATGGACTGGTGCAAGCATCTTGGAATTGGAATATATGCTTTGATGAGGTGATTAAAGCATATGGTTTTATACAGACTTTTGGACAAGCCTGTATTTACAAGAAAGTGAATGGGAGCTCTATAGCATTTCTAATATTATATGTCGATGGCATGTTGTTAATTGGAAATGATGTAGAATTTCTGGATAGCATAAAAGGATACTTGAATAAGAGTTTTTCAATGAAAGACCTCGGTGAAGCTGCTTATATATTGGGCATCAATATCTATAGAGATAGATCAAGACGCTTTATAATACTTTCACACAGCACATACCTTGATAAAGTTTTGAAGAAGTTCAAAATGGATCAGTCAAAGAAAGGGTTCTAGCCTGTATTACAAGGTGTGAAGTTGAGTCAGACTCAATGCCCGACCACTGCGGAAGATAGAGAGAAAATGAAAGTCATCCCCTATGCATTAGCCTCTACTAGACTAGCTCGTTGATCAAAGATGGTTAAGTTACCTAGCCATGGACATGAGTTGTCATTTGATGAATGGGATCACATCATTAGTGGAATGATGTGATGGACAAGACCCATCCGTTAGCTTAGCATAATGATCATTCAGTTTTATTGCTACTGCTTTCTTCATGTCAAATACATATTCCTCAGACTATGAGATTGTGCAACTAATGGACATGGGAGGAATACCTTGTGTTCTATCAAACGTCACAACGTAACTGGGTGATTACAAAGATGCTCTACAGGTATCTCTGAAGGTGTTTGTTGGGTTGGCATAGATCAAGATTAGGATTTGTCACTCCGAGTATCGGAGAGGTATCTCTGGGCCTTCTTGGTAATGCACATCATATGAAGCCTTGCAAGCATGTGACTAATGAGTTAGTTGCAGGATGATGCATTACGGAACGAGTAAAGAGACTTGCCGGTAACGAGATTGAACTATGTATGAAGATACTGACGATTGAATCTCGGGCAAGTAACATACCGATAACAAAGGGAATAACGTATGTTGACATTGCGGTTCGACCGATAAAGATCTTTGTAAAATGTGTGGGAACCAATATGAGCATCCAGGTTCCGCTACTGGTTATTGACTAGAGAGGTGTCTCGGTCATGTCTATATAGTTATCGAACCCATAGGGTCGGCACTCTTAACGTTCGATGACGATATGTATTATATGAGTTATATGTTTTGGTTACTGAAGGTTGTTCGGAGTCCCGGATGAGATCACAGACATGATGAGGAGTATCGAGATAGTCGATAGGTAAAGATCGATATATTAGACGATAGTAGACACCGGAATGGTTCCGTAGTGTTTCGGGTATTTATCGGAGTACCGAGGGGTTACTGGAACCTCCCGGGGGAAGTAATGGGCCATATGGGCCTAGGGGAAAATCAAGGCCGCCCACAAGGGGGTGGCGTGCACCCCCTCCCCCACGGGGAGTCTGAATTGGACTAGGGGAGGGGGCACGACCCCCCTTTCCTTCTCCGTCTCTCTCTCCTTCTCCCTTTCCCCCTCCGATAGAAGGAAGGGGGGCGAATAGGACTAGGAGTCCAAGTGGAATTCCTCCCCACTTGGCGCGCCCTTGGCCGGCCTCCTCCTCTCTCCCTCCTTTATATACGAGGGGGGGAGGGGGGCTAGGAGACACAACAATTGTTCTTAGCTGTGTGCGGCACCCCCCTCCACAGTTTACACCTCCAATCATATTCTCGCGGTGCTTAGGCGAAGCCCTACGCGGATCACAGCACCATCACCATCACCACACTGTCGTGCTGACAAAACTTATCCACTCCTTCGACCCTCCGCTGGATCCAGAGCTCGAGGGACGTCATTGCGCTGAACGTGTGTAGAACTCAGAGGTGTCGTACGTTCGGTACTCAATTGATCGGAACGAGAAGACGTTCGACTACATCAACCGCGTTGAGCAAACACTTCCTCTTTTTGTCTACGAGGGTACGTGGACACACTCTCCCCCTCTCGTTGCTATGCATCTCCTTGATAGATCTTACGTGAACGTAGGGATTTTTTGAAATTGCATGCTATGTTTCCCAACAGACAGACCATCTTTAGGTCTGACTACATGGGGTATATATTACGGGCAACACATGCGAGTCCTTGTAGGACAAGTAAACGAGTTGTACTCTGCTACCTCTTGAGCTTGCGTTGGTTTTCCCTTGAATAGGAAAGGGTGATGCAACAAACTAGCATAAGTCGTTCCCTCAATTTTGAGTACCAATGTATCAATCCAGTAGGAGACAACGCACAAGTCACCAAATACCTGTACAAACAATCAACAACTTGCACCCAACGCGATAAAGGGTTTGTCCATCCCTTCACAGTCACTTGCAAAAGTGAGATCTGATAGAGGTAGATAAATGGTAAAGTAAATATTATTGTTATTTTTTATATATAGATCAGAAAATAAAGATTGTAGAATAGTAGATCGGAAACTGTCAAGATGTAAAAGAGATTAAATAATATGGAAAAGAGACCCGGGAGCCATAGTTTTCACTAGTGGCTTCTCTCAAGATAGCAAATATTATAGTGGGTGAACAAATTACTGCCGAGCAATTGATAGAAGAGCGCATAGTGATGACGATATATAAGGCAATGATCATGAACATTGGCATCATGTCCATGTCAAGTAGACCGACTCCTGCCTGCGTCTACTACTATTACTCCACACATCGACCGCTATCCAGCATGCATCTAGAGTATTAAGTTCATAAAGAATGGAATAACGCATTAAGTAAGATGACATGATGTAGAGGAATTAACTCAAGCAATATGATGAAAAACCCATCTTTTTATCCTCGATGACAACAATACAATACGTGCCTTGCCGCCCCTACTGTCACTGGGAAAGGACACCGCTAGTTTGAACCCAAAGCTAAGCACTTCTCCCATTGCAAGAAAGATCAATTTAGTAGGCCAAACTAAAACAGATAATTCAAAGAGACTTGCAAAAATCTCAAATCATGCATATGAGAATTCAGAGAAGAACCAAATAATCTATATCTATCTATCTATCTATCTATCTATCTATATCTATATCTATCTATACCTCTATCTATCTATCTATCTATCTATCTATCTATCTATCTATCTATATCTATCTATCTATCTATCTATCTATCTATCTATCTATCTATCTATATCCATCTATCTATCTATATCTATCTATCTATCTATCTATCTATCTATCTATCTATCTATATCTATATCTATCTATCTATCTATATCTATCTATCTATATCTATCTATCTATCTATCTATGTATACCTCTATATCTATCTATCTATATCTATATCTATCTATTCTATCTATCTATATCTATCTATCTATCTATCTATCTATATCTATCTATACCTCTATCTATCTATCTATATCTATCTATCTATCTATCTATCTATCTATCTATCTATCTATCTATCTATCTATCTATCTATACCTCTATATCTATCTATCTATCTATCTATCTATCTATCTATCTATATCTATATCTATCTATCTATCTATCTATCTATATCTATCTATCTATATCTATCTATCTATCTATACCTATACTAATTAGCGACTCCCAAGAAATTACCACATTAATTAGAAATTAGGAACCGTTCATCTCGTGGGACCGAATTATTACAGTGGAGATTAATCTCAGTTGTAAAACTAGCCTCTCCTTCCTCCTGTCATGAAGTAACGTATCGTGCAACTAATAAAAAAGGGAAGCGTCCTCTCTTTATCTCCTTCCCTCACGCCTTCTAAAAAAAATCGCCTCCACGTTCCCATCAAAAATAAAAAAGAAGTCCTTCCTCCTAAGAAATAAAAAAAATCTATTTACTCCACGTATCTTCCTCTCCCCGTAAAAAAAGGAACCTGAAGCAATCGTATGCTAAGGAATCTGTCCTATCTCTCCTCCTCCTCAATACAAAACAAATCAAGGTCTCTCATAAATTGAAGCAAGGATGTTGGGGAATTAATCTGGTGTGCTAACACCATGGAATTTCTCCTATCTCTCCTTCTACCCATGGAAAACAAATTCACATGTCTCTCAAATTGGATCAACCATGTCGGGGAATAGATCTGATGCGCTCACAGAGCTAATCGCATTAAAATCATCGCTCCAATCCTGGAATTGATCCACCAGAATCATACCATCAGATCAGGTATGCTCGGTTTTTCTAATCAAGCTTCTCTCCAAACCTTGAATCTCACTTGCCATGTACATCAATATATTATCTATAGGTATATGATTTATCGTGTTGGTGATTTACAATGTACGCACGAACAATCCAACATGTATATTCATGTACATGGTTTTATCTCATGATGGTCAATTTAGCAGGTGCGATGAATTCCAGCATGCATGTCCGGCTCTCCTGAACTCCTGATCATGTTCCTCTTCGACCTGTAAATCCATGGTCCCAGGTTCTGAGATCTGACAACAAATATACTCCATGGTGGATGATTTAGCAGAAGGAGGTATACGGCCAGCCTCTTAATCCTCTGTACATAAGGGCAGTTTCTTTATTGGCTCAATTTATTCCATTAAAGCTATCTGATCCATTATTTTCCCCATGTCTATCTCTCAGAACTTATGTTCTCTGTAACAGACTATATGTTTTCGGGATTGGAGTAGAACCAGCTAGGTGGTTTGCATCGCCTAAAGTCGGACTCTGCAGTAATTTTTTGTTAAACTACATCTACATGAACCATCCATGAGTCAGTTTACACTGATTTTTTATATGAAAATTTACACAGATGTCTTCCCATGTGACCCTTTGTTAGACATGAGAATTAGTTGATGATTCCTATGGAGAGAAATTATTATGATGTATGTTATTTCTTCTGAGGGCTAATGGTTGGATTATCTGTGTGGTACCATTGTGTAATATTTCATAATTCTATTTCTCGGGCTCACATTTAAGTTTTACAAACTTACCAAATTTCACTGAGTGATTTCTAATAGTGTATAAACTTTCCTTGGTAGATATGTAGTAAAATTATCAAACTGTTCCCCATGCGAAAACTAAGCAAGATCTATGGCGTACTTACTTATAAAAGTTCTGCTTACAATGCGTACATTTATTCTCACCGAGCCTGTAATTAGTATGCTTGATTTATAACGTATCGTCAGGTAAAGGTAGATTTTCCCGTGTCTATCTTTCAACACTTCTCTTATCTACATCTGACTATACGTTATGGGGAGTTGAGGAGAACCAGCTAAGTGTTCCGCATCGCCTAAAGTGGCACACTGCATGTAAAATCTGAGACCGAAGGCAATCGATCTGAGGTGCATGCATGCATTATGGGCTGAAGGTTATTGTTACAGCTCAAAGCATAAAGGTCAGTCCACATTTTTGATCATGATATTTTATTCAGAATGCAGTGAACCCGTGTACACACACACTTCTAAGCAACATCCGTCCAGTTCTCTTCATGAAAATTTAAATTTTCTGTAGACATTTCTATATGTCGTTACCTTTGACTTTTTATGACATCATTTTTATATTGCAAGTGTATCTGTTCCAAAAATCTTACTTACTTGTGCCATGCAGCTCAGAAATGGCATATGCAATGTGTATTTAGTCAATGACCGGCAGGTCTCTATTTTCAGTGTCTGCAGGTCTGTATCTCAGATACTAGAATCATGTTTCTCCCATATACAGATTTATTGAAATTGGTTCATGCATTTTCTATTTTTTTCTAATATATATCTCACATGTAATCAGAAGAAATAATAAAATTATGATTATCACATAAGTGTCATGACATCCGAACGACAATGACATTTAATTAATGATGTCAGCTATTTTGCATAATTATTATTTCAGTTCCATCTCTGTGTTTTGATGATGCACTCAAAATTATTTTTAAATTTCTGTATATAATATGGATCTCATACTTGGGACGGAACATTGAAGTTATTAATCCGCGGTGCGTTTATTACTGTAGTTATAAAGTAAAGAAGTTGATTCGTCGATACATGTAAAGGAAAGCATAGCAAAGTGATTTGTCTGCATTCTCTAATATACAATCCAAAACATAATCTACTGTAAATATCATGCACTACATGCAGAAATAAGTAGCATATGGGTTCTTTTGTATTGTTTTGCTTAAAATGGCTTTTTTCAGGTTGCTCAATGAGTTTTGTTGTTCCATATTAGAATAAGCTCAATGGAATGGTATATATATATATATATTAAAATAGTGAGGTACATATGTTGAATCATATATCAAAAGTTAATTATCATACCTATTTTGCTTGATCAATAATTGCAACAAAATTTCATATTCTTTTGCAGATTGGACGTGATTCTCCACTACTGAATGTATGGAATTAATTCATTTTACTAATGTATGTGTGTTGTACCTGTCTTTGTGGTGATCTACGGTTGCAAACTTCAATGTGAACACTATAAAGAAAGTGTTCAATTGTAGTTTCATACCAAAATCTAATTTATTATTGATACCATTCAGTGCAAAATTTATGAAAAAACTACTAATTACATGTTTATACTTATGATTGCATCCGCATGTTACTTCTGACAAATATTCGTAACTTGATAATGATATTTTTCTTCTTTTTATTAGCATCAGTGCTATTATTTGTTTGTACTGATAATTAATGCAGATGCATCATGCTTCATCAGATGATTGTTTTAACATGAGAAGCAAATTAACAAAGCCATCAGATTTAATGGTATTCAGAGAGATACTTACATATAGACTTATATTTGTTTCATGTTTTTAAAATTCAAATGAACACACGAGAAATATTACAATTGTATATGTTTATGTGTTCACAAATAGCTAGCCCGTGCATGTGCACGGGTTGACGACTAGTATTCATAGATAATCTGATCATAAATCCACAATTCATCGGATCTCGGCAAACACACCGCAAAAGAATATTACATCGAATAGATCTGCAAGAATATCGAGGAGAACATGGTATTGAGAATCAAAGAGAGAGAAGAAGCCATCTAGCTAATTACTATGGACCCGAAGGTCAGTGGTAAACTACTCACGCTTCATCGGAGAGGTAATGGTGTTGATGTAGAAGCCCTCCGTGATCGAATCCCCCTTCCGGCGGGACGCCAGAAAAGGTCCCTAGATGGGATCTCACGGGTACAGAAGGTTGCGGCGGTGGAAAAGTGGTTTCATGGCTCTCCTGGATGTTTTCATGGTATAAGAGTATATATAGGCGAAGGAACTAGGTCAGGGGAGCTACGACGGACCCACGAGGGTGGGAGGCGCAACCTACTCCCTGGGCGCGCCCTCTTGCCTCGTGGCCGCCTTGTTGCGTCTCCGACTAAATCTCCAAGTCTCCTGGTTTGCCTTCGGTCCAAGAAAGATCATCATGAAGTTTCATTCCGTTTGGACTCCATTTGGTATTCCTTTTCCGCGAAACTCTAAAATAGGCAAAAAAAACAGAAACTGGCATTGGGCCCTCGGTTAATAGGTTAGTCCCAAAAATAATGTAAAATATCATATAAATGCCTATTAAACATCCAAAACATATAATATAATAGCATGGAACAATAAAAAATTATAGATACGTTGGAGACGTATCAAGCATCCTCAAGCTTAATTCCTGCTCGTCCTCTAGTAGGTAAATGATAAAAACAAAATTTTGATGTGGAATGCTACCAATTTATCAATGTAATTTTCTTTATTATGGCATGAATGTTCAGATCTGAAAGATTCAAGACAAAAGTTTAATATTGACATAAAAATTATAATACTTCAAGCATACTAACAAAGCAATCATGTCTTCTCAAAATAACATGGCCAAAGTAAGCTATCCCTTCAAAATCATATAGTCTGGCTATGATCTATCTTCATCACACAAAATATTTAAATCATGCATAACCCCAATGACAAGCCAAGCAATTGTTTCATACTTTTGATGTTCTCAAACTTTTTCAATCTTCATGCAATACATGAGCGTGAGCCATGGATATGGCACTAAGGTGGAATAGGATATGGTGGTTGTGGAGAAGACAAAAAGGAAGAAGATAGTCTCACATCAACTAGGCATATCAACGGGCTATGGAGATGCCCATCAATAGATATCAATGTGAGTGAGTAGGGATTGCCATGCAACAGATGCACTAGGGCTATAAGTGTATGAAAGCTCAAAAAGAAACTAAGTGGGTGTGCATCCAACTTGCTTGCTCACGAAGACCAAGGGCATCTTGAGGAAGCCCATCATTGGAATATACAAGCCAAGTTCTATAATGAAAAATTCCCACTAGTATATGAAAGTGACAAAATAGGAGACTCTCTATAATGAAGATCATGGTGCTACTTTGAAGCACAAGTGCGGAAAAAGGATAGTAACATTGCCCCTTCTCTCTTTTTCTCTCTTTTTTTATTTGGGCCTTCTCTTCCTTTTTATGGCCTCTTTTTTCTCTCTTTTTTTAATTTTTCGTCCAAAATCTCATCCCGACTTGTGGGGGAATCATAGCCTCCATCATCCTTTCCTCACATGGGACAATGCTCTAATAATGAAGATCATCACACTTTTATTTACTTACAACTCAAGAATTACAACTCAATACTTAGAACAAAATATGACTCTATGTGAATGCCTCTGGCGGTGTACCGGGATGTGCAATGAATCAAGAGTGACATGGATGAAAAACTTATGAACAGTGGCTTTGTCACAAATACGATGTCAACTACATGATCATGCAGAGCAATATGACAATGATGGAGCATGTCATAATAAACGGAACGGTGGAAAGTTGCATGGCAATAAATCTCAGAATGGCTATGGAAATGCCATAATAGGTAGGTATGGTGGCTGTTTTGAGGAAGGTATATGGTGGGTGTATGGTATCGGTGAAAATTGTGTGACACAAGAGAGGCTAGCAATGGTGGAAGGGTGAGAGTGCGTATAATCCATGGACTCAACATTATTCATAAAGAACTCACATACTTATTGCAAAAATCTATTGGTTATCGAAACGAAGTACTACGTGCATGCTCCTAGGGGGATAGATTGGTAAGAAAAGACCATCGCTCGTCCCCGACCGCCACTCATAAGGAAGACAATGAATAAACAAATCATGCTCCAACTTCATCACATAACGGTTCACCATACGTGCATGCTACGGGAATCGCAAACTTTAACACAAGTATCTCTCAAATTCACAACTACTCTACTAGCATGACAATAATATCACCATCTTCATATCTCAAAACAATCATAAAGAATGAAACTTCTCATAGTATTCAATGCACTTTATATGAATGTTTTTATTATATCCATCTTGGATGCCCATCATATTAGGACTAGTTTTATAACCAAAGAAATTACCATGCTGTTCTAAAAGACTGTCAAAATAATATAAGTGAAGCATGAGAGTTCAACAATTTCTATAAAATAAAGCCACTGCCGTACTCTAAAAAGATATAAGTGAAGCACTAGAGCAATATTGCCTTGCTCAAAAATTATAAGTGAAGCACATAGAGTATTATAATAAATCATGATTCATGCGTGTCTCTCCCAAAAGGTGTGTACAACAAGGATGATTGTGGTAAACTAAAAAGCAAAGACTCAAATCATACAAGAGGCTCCAAGCAAAACACATATCATGTGGTGAATAAAAATATAGTCTCAAGTAATATCTACTATATTCCAACTTCTCCATGGTTCATACCCCCCGATACTACCCATAGATTCATCAAAATAAGCAAACAACACGCGAAAAACAGAATATGTCAAAAACAGAACAGTCTGTAGTAATCTGTAACTATCGAATACTTCTATAACTCCAAAACTCCATCCAAATTAGGAAAACCTGGGCCATTTGTGTAGAAATCCAGAGCAAAAATAATCAGATCAAAATCATGTTTCTTTGAATTTTTAAAACTAATTTACTAAGCACAAAAGTTTCTGATTTTCAGCAGGATCAACACAACTATCACCCTAAGCTACCCTAAAGGTTCTACTTGGCACAAACATTAACTAAAACTTAAAACCACATCTAACTAGAGTCTCGATGAATTATTTATTACTAAACAGGAGCAAAAAGCAAAGAACAAAAATAAAATTGGGTTGCCTCCCAACAAGCGCTATCGTTTAACGCCCCTAGCTAGGCATAAAAACACGAATATATCTAGGTATTGCTATCCTTGGTATGTAATCCATAAGTGGCTCTCATAATAGATTCATGAGGCAATTTAATTTTCTTCCTAGGAAAGTGTTCCGTGCCTTTCCTTAACGGAAATTGAAATCTAATGTTTCCTTCTTTCCTATCAATAATTGCACCAATCGTTCTAAGGAAAGGTCTACCAATAATAATAGGACATGTAGGATTGGAATCTATATCAAGAACAATGAAGTCTATGGGCACATAATTCCTATTTGCAAAAATGAGAACATCATTAATACTTCCCATAGGTTTCTTAATGGTGGAATCTGCAAGATGCAAATTTAAAGAACAATCATCAAATTCACGAAAACCTAACACATCACACAAAGTTTTTGGAATCGTGGAAACACTAGCACCCTAATCACACAAAGCATAGCATTCATAATCTTTAATCTTAATCTTAATAGTGGGTTCCCAATCATCATAAAGTCTTCTAGGGATAGAAACTTCTAGTTCAAGCTTTTCTACAAAAGATTGCATCACAGTATCAACGATATGTTTAGTAAAAGCTTACTTTGATTATAAGCCCGAGGAGAATTTAACACGGATTGCAACAAGGAAATACAATCTATTAAAGAATAAATATCATAATTAAATTCCTTGAAATCCAAAAGAGTGGGTTCATTCATACTTAAAGTTTTGACCTCACCAATCCCACCTTTATCAATTTTTGCATCAAGATCTAAAAACTCTGAATCATTGGGATGCCTTTTACGTAAAGTTGAATTATCTCCAGTCCCATCTTTATCAAGAATCATATTGGAAAACAAAGATTTAATAGCAGTTGCATCAATCACTCTTAGATCTTCATCATAATTATCATGAAAACTAGAAGAACATGCTTTTACAAACCAATCTTTTTAGCACGCATCATAGCGGTTCTTTCTTTGCACTCATCAATGGAAATTCTCATGGATTTGAGAGACTCATTGCTATCATGCTTAGGTGGGATAGATCTAAGTTTCAAAGAATCAACATCAAGAGAAATTATATCCACATTCCTAGCCAAATCATCACTCTTGAGAAATTTTTCTTCAATCAAAGCATTAAAATTCTTTTACGAACTCATAAATTCTTTAACACTATTCTCAAAATCAGAGGGCTTCTTATTACAATTTCCATCAGAGTTGTTGTAGGAATTACCATAATTATTAGAGGAATTACTAGGAAACACTAGTACAGAACCGGCCTTTAGTGCCGGTTCGTGACGGCCTTTAGTGTCGGTTCGCCAACCGGCACTAAAGAGTGGGGACTAAAGGTCCCCTCCCTTTAGTACCGGTTCGTCACGAACCGGCGCTAAAGTGCCACCACGTGGCACGAGCCAGGCCCTTTTGTGTGTAGGGCATTAGTACCGGTTGGTAACACCAACCGGTACTAAATGTTTGGGTGTTTTTTTAATTTTCTTTAATTTTTTGTTTTCAATTTAATTTAGTGATTGTTTTACATTATAATGAGTTGTTAAATCATTAGGTGAAAGTACTGCGGATTAGTTTCGACTGGATGCATTAATTGGATATCGAGCTATATATATAGCTAGCTAGCTAAGCGATCAAGTATATGCCATATCCATATTATACTTGATCAACTATAATATATACGGATATGGCATATACTTGATCACTTAGGTAGGATCCATACCCAGCTGAAACTAATCTGCGGTTTCTTTCATTAAATGATATAATAACTCATCATCATCATCATCATATTAATCATCATAGTCATGCATTACCACCGCTAGCTATCTAATCACTAGCACTACTATCTTAAAGAAGAAACATTCACTTGTACCAGAAGCAAAAATATCATCGAGTTCAACATGATTGTCATGATATTATAAGCATTCATATATAACACCACAAAAGAAAATAACTTAAGTTCAGAACGAAGAACATGGACATGAAAGGACAAGTACTAAGAGCAGCATGAACTAGCTAAATCACTCCTGCTAGCTACTCTCTCTCTGGTAAAATAGCATAGAACATGTATAGCTCTCCTGATTGATCATACTGGAGCATGCAGATGAACTTATCTCCTAATCGTGGGTTGCGCTTCTCATTGCTGCCCCCTAGTACTTCTCTGCGATCGTTAACAATTTTCCTCCAATCTTTCACTATTAAGCATTCATCGCTTCTAGAAATCCTGAATGCATTCATGTGCAATGCAGGATATCTTGGCCATAAGCTAACAATTGACATGCGACCTTTAGTCTCGATCCCCTGAGGCACAACTGTCATCGGGAGTCCTTGTTGAAGAACATCGTATAGTACTTAATTAATATACTTAGCAATGAAAGTTTAGCAAAAAAATTATGTATGCAAAATATGCACTGAGGACAAATAGTAAATATCTTACCATCATTCCTAAATAGATGTGACTGTAGTTCAATACCATCACTATTGGTCGCACGTTTTGAGTACTAACATTTCTAAGTGCAGGAAGAAAATTTGTCTTGACAGTATGAAGATCCTCAAGCCATGAAACATAATGACTTATCTCCTCGCTGTTTAGTTCAGCTCCAGGACAGTAGTAGGTCCTGTCTACCAAGCGTCGGACATGTTTGGTTGAATGGAGATAAGCTGTCAATAGAAATTAGTTGTCAGTTATTTTTGAATAAGCAATATCAAAGACAAAAATATAGTTGAGAAGAACTCACATAATGGAAGAACTGGAGGCGTATGCACATCTACCCATATGTCTCTATTACCTTCAATATCATCTTCCGGATGAATATCAAAGGTGATAACCATACCAGGCTCAAATACATAAGCCTTGCATAGTGCTTGCCAAGTTTTGCATTCAAAATAGGTGTACGTGTGTGCATTGTATACTTTGACGTTGAAAGTATAACCATCATGCTCAGTTTTCAGGTAAACTCTCTTTACCTCCATAGTTTCCATATCTTTGAAACCTATCTTATCCAAGACAAAAATTCTTGCATGGCAGGGGATGCGCTAGTAGAATAGTGAAAATTAAAAATTATAAGTCAGGCAAATGAAGCATATATAAGTCATGCCTAATTACGAAAACAGACTTGTCGTTGTGACTTACTGTATCGAATTCGAAGCTCTCATCCAGCTTGATGCTGAATCGCCTACCATCAACAAGGAAATTTCTGTCGCACTGGCCGCGCTGGTCTTCACAGTATTCGCACATAATGAAATTTTCCCGTTGTCAGACGACATTTCCTATGTTCATATTGAAGGAAATATGCCCTAGAGGCAATAATAAAGTTATTATTTATTTCCTTATTTCATGATAAATGTTTATTATTCATGCTAGAATTGTATTAACCGGAAACATAATACATGTGTGAATACATAGACAAACAGAGTGTCACTAGTATGCCTCTACTTGACTAGCTCGTTAATCAAAGATGGTTATGTTTCCTGACCATGAACAATGAGTTGTTATTTGATTAACGAGGTCACATCATTAGTTGAATGATCTGATTGACATGACCCATTCCTATTAGCTTAGCACCCGATCGTTTAGTATGTTGCTATTGCTTTCTTCATGACTTATACATGTTCCTATGACTATGAGATTATGCAACTCCCGTTTACCGGAGGAACACTTTGGGTGCTACCAAACGTCACAACATAACTGGGTGATTATAAAGGAGCATTACAGGTGTCTCCAAAGGTAGATGTTGGGTTGGCGTATTTTGAGATTAGGATTTGTCACTCCGATTGTCGGAGAGGTATCTCTGGGCCCTCTCGGTAACACACATCACATAAGCCTTGCAAGCATTACAACTAATATGTTAGTTGTAAGATGATGTATTACGGAACGAGTAAAGAGACTTGCCGGTAACGAGATTGAACTAGGTATTGGAATACCGACGATCGAATCTCGGGCAAGTAACATACCGATGACAAAGGGAACAACGTATGTTGTTATGCGGTCTGACCGATAAAGATCTTCGTAGAATATGTAGGAGCCAATATGGGCATCCAGGTCCCGCTATTGGTTATTGACCGGAGACGTGTCTCGGTCATGTCTACATTGTTCTCGAACCGTAGGGTCCGCACGCTTAACGTTACGATGATAGTTATTATGAGTTTATGCATTTTGATGTACCGAAGGTTGTTCGGAGTCCCAGATGTGATCACGGACATGACGAGGAGTCTCGAAATGGTCGAGACGTAAAGATTGATATATTGGAAGCCTATGTTTGGACATCGGAAGTGTTCCGGGTGAAATCGGGATTTTACCGGGTTACCGGGAGGTTACCGGAACCCCCCGGGAGCCATATGGGCCTTCATGGGCCTTAGTGGAAAGGTGAAAGGGCTGCCCACAAGGGCTGTGCGCCTCCCCCCTCCCCTAGTCCTATTAGGACTAGGAGAGGTGGCCGGCCACCCTTCCCCTCTTTCCCCCTTGGGGAATCCTAGTTGGAATAGGATTGGGGGGGGTCCTACTCCCGGAAGGAGTAGGACTCCTCCTGCGCCCTCTCTCCCTGGCCGGCGCCCTCCCCCCTTGGCTCCTTTATATACTGAGGTAGAGGCACCCTAGAACACACAAGTTGATCCACGTGATCTATTCCTTAGCCGTGTGCGGTGCCCCCTGCCACCATATACCTCGATAATACTGTAGCGGAGTTTAGGCGAAGCCCTGCTGCTGTAGTTCATCAAGATCGTCACCACGCCGTCGTGCTGACGAAACTCTTCCCCGACACTTTGCTGGATCGGAGTCCGGGGATCGTCATCGAGCTGAACGTGTGCTCGAACTCGGAGGTGCCGTAGTTTCGGTGCTTGATCGGTTGGATCGTGAAGACGTACGACTACTTCCTCTACGTCGTGTCATCGCTTCCGCAGTCGGTCTGCGTTGGGTACGTAGACAACACTCTCCCCCTCGTTGCTATGCATCACATGATCTTGCGTGTGCGTAGGAAATTTTTTGAAATTACTACGAAACCCAACAGTGGCATCCGAGCCTAGGTTATTTATGTTGATGTTATATGCACGAGTAGAACACAAGTGAGTTGTGGACGATATAAGGTCATACTGCCTACCAGCAATGTCATACTTTGGTTCGGGTATTGGTTGGACGAGACGACCCGGACCAACCTTAACGCGTACGCTTACGCGAGACCCGGTTCCCCGACGTGCTTTGGCACAGAGATGGCTTGCGGGCGACTGTCTCTCCAACTTTAGTTGAACCAAGTATGGCTACGCCCGTCCTTGAGAAGGTTAAAACGGAGTCTATTTGACACTATCGTTGTGGTTTTGATGCGTAGGTGAGATTGGTTCTTGCTTAAGCCCGTAGCAGCCACGTAAAACTTGCAACAACAAAGTAGAGGACGTCTAACTTGTTTTTGCAGGGCATGTTGTGATGTGATATGGTCAAGGCATGATGCTGAATTTTATTGTATGAGATGATCATGTTTTGTAACAGTTATCGGCAACTGGCAGGAGCCATATGGTTGTCGCTTTATTGTATGCAATGCAATCGTGATGTAATGCTTTACTTTATTACTAAACGGTAGTGATAGTCGTGGAAGCATAAGATTGGCGAGACGACAACGATGCTACGATGGAGATCAAGGTGTCGTGCCGGTGACGATGGTGATCATGATGGTGCTTCGGAGATGGAGATCACAAGCACAAGATGATGATGGCCATATCATATCACTTATATTGATTGCATGTGATGTTTATCTTTTTATGCATCTTATCTTGCTTTGATTGACGGTAGCATTATAAGATGATCTCTCACTAAATTATCAAGAAGTGTTCTCCCTGAGTATGCACCGTTGCCAAAGTTCGTCGTGCCCAGACACCACGTGATGATCGGGTGTTATAAGCTCTACGTCCATCTACAACGGGTGCAAGCCAGTTTTGCACACGCAGAATACTCAGGTTAAACTTGACGAGCGTAGCATATGCAGATATGGCCTCGGAACATGGAGACCGAAAGGTCGAGCGTGAATCATATAGTAGATATGATCAACATAGTGATGTTCACCAATGAAACTACTCCATCTCACGTGATGATCGGACATGGTTTAGTTGATTTGGATCACGTGATCACTTAGAGGATTAGAGGGATGTCTATCTAAGTGGGAGTTCTTAAGTAATATGATTAATTGAACTTAAATTTATCATGAACTTAGTCCTGGTAGTATTTTGCAAATTATGTTGTAGATCAATAGCTTGCGTTGTTGCTTTCATATGTTTATTTTGATATGTTCCTAGAGAAAAATTGTGTTGAAAGATGATAGTAGCAATGATGCGGATTGGATCCGTGATCTGAGGTTTATCCTCATTGCTGCACAGAAGAATTATGTCCTTGATGCACTGCTAGGTGACAGACCTATTGCAGGAGCAGATGCAGACGTTATGAACGTTTGGCTAGCTCAATATGATGACTACTTGATAGTTTAGTGCACCATGCTTAACGGCTTAGAATCGGGACTTCAAAGACGTTTTGAACGTCATGGACCATATGAGATGTTCCAGGAATTGAAGTTAATATTTCAAGCAAATACCCGAGTTGAGAGATATGAAGTCTCCAACAAGTTCTATAGCTAAAAGATGGAGAAGAATCGCTCAACTAGTGAGCATGTGCCCAGATTGTCTGAGTACTACAATCGCTTGAATCAAGTGGGAGTTAATCTTCCAGATAAGATAGTGATTGACAGAATTCTCTAGTCACCATCACCAAGTTAGTAGAACTTCGTGATGAACTATGATATGCAAGGGATAACGGAAACGATTCCCAAGCTCTTCGTAATGCGGAAATTGACGAAGGTAGAAATCGAGAAAAACATCAAGTGTTGATGGTAGACAAGACCACTAGTTTCAAGAAAAGGGCAGAGGGAAGAAGGGGAACTTCAAGAAGAACAGCAAGCAAGTTGCTACTCAAGTGAAGAAGCCCAAGTCTGGTCCTAAGCCTGAGACTAAGTGTTTCTACTGCAAAGGGATTGGTCACTGGAAGCGGAACTACCCCAAGTGATTGGCAGATAAGAAGGATGGCAAAGTGAACTTAAGTATATTTGATATACATGTTATTGATGTGTACTTTACTAGTGTTTATAGCAACCCCTCAGTATTTGATACTAGTTCAGTTGCTAAGATTAGTAACTCGAAACGGGAGTTGCAGAATAAACAGAGACTAGTTAAGGGTGAAGTGACGATGTGTGTTGGAAGTGGTTCCAAGATTGATATGATCATCATCACACACTCCCTATACTTTCGGGATTAATGTTGAACCTGAATAAGTGTTATTTGGTGTTTGCGTTAAGCATGAATATGATTTGATCATGTTTATTGTAATACGGTTATTCATTTAAGTAAGAGAATAAATTGTTGTTCTGTTTACATGAATAAAACCTTATATGGTTACACACCCAATGAAAATAGTTCGTTCGATCTCGATCGTAGTGATACACATAATCATAATATTGAAACCAAAAGATGCAAAGTTAATAATGATAGTGCAACTTATTTGTGGCACTGCCGTTTAGGTCATATTGGTGTAAAGCGCATGAAGAAACTCCATGCTGATGGGATTTTGGAATCACTTGATTATGAATCACTTGATGCTTGCGAACCATGCCTTATGGGCAAGATGACTAAAACGCCGTTCTCCGGAACAATGAAGCAAGCAACAGATTTGTTGGAAATCATACATACTGATGTATGTGGTCCGGTGAATATTAAGGCTTGCAGCAGGTATCATTATTTTCTGACCTTCACAGATGATTTAAGCATATAGTTTTATACAGACTTGCGGTGATGCCTGTATTTACGAGAAAGTGAGTGGGAGCACTACAGCATTTCTGATAAGTATATGTGAATGACATATTGTTGATCGGAAATAATGTAGAATTATTCTGTAAAGCATAAAAGGAGTGTTTGAAAGGAGTTTTTCAAAGAAAGACTTCGGTGAAGCTGCTTACATATTGAGCTTCAAGATCTATAGAGATAGATCAAGACGCTTGATAAGTTTTTTCAATGAGTACATACCTTGACAAGATTTTGAAGTAGTTCAAAATGGAACAGTCAAAGAAAAAGTTCTTGCCTGTGTTACAAGGTGTGAAGTTGAGTAAGACTCAAAGCCCGACCACGGCAGAAAATAGAAAGAGAATGAAAGTCATTCCCTATGCCTCAGTCATAGGTTCTATAAAGTATGCCATGTTGTATACCAGATTTATTGTATGCCCTACCACTGAGTTTGGCAAGGGAGTACAATAGTGATCTAGGAGTAGATCACTGGACAGCGGTCAAAATTGTCCTTAGTGGAATAAGGATATGTTTCTCGATTATGGAAGTGAAAAAAAGGTTCGTCGTAAAGGGTTACGCCGATGCAAGTTTGACACTAATCTAGATGACTCTAAGTCTCAGTCTAGATACATATTGAAAGTGGGAGCAATTAGCTAGAGTAGCTCCATGCAGAGCATTGTTGACATAGAAATTTGCAAAATACATGCGGATCTGAATGTGGCAGACCCGTTGACTAAGATTCTCTCACAAGCAAAACATGATCACACCTTAGTACTCCTTGGGTGTTAATCACATAGCGATGTGAACTAGATTACTGAATCTAGTAAACCCTTTGGGTGTTGGTCACATGGCGATGTGAACTATGGGTGTTAATCACATGATGATGTGAACTATCGATGTTAATCACATGGTGATGTGATCTAGATTATTTGACTCTGGTGCAAGTGGGAGACTGAAGGAAATATGCCCTAGAGGCAATAATAAAGTTATTATTTATTTCCTTATTTCATGATAAATGTTTATTATTCATGCTAGAATTGTATTAACCGGAAACATAATACATGTGTGAATACATAGACAAACAGGGTGTCACTAGTATGCCTCTACTTGACTAGCTCGTTAATCAAAGATGGTTATGTTTCCTGACCATGAACAATGAGTTGTTATTTGATTAACGAGGTCACATCATTAGTTGAATGATCTGATTGACATGACCCATTCCATTAGCTTAGCACCCGATCATTTAGTATGTTGCTATTGTTTTCTTCATGACTTATACATGTTCCTATGACTATGAGATTATGCAACTCCCGTTTACCGGAGGAACACTTTGGGTGCTACCAAACGTCACAACGTAACTGGGTGATTATAAAGGAGCATTACAGGTGTCTCCAAAGGTAGATGTTGGGTTGGCGTATTTCGAGATTAGGATTTGTCACTCCGATTGTCGGAGAGGTATCTCTGGGCCCTCTCGGTAATACACATCACATAAGCCTTGCAAGCATTACAACTAATATGTTAGTTGTGAGATGATGTATTACGGAACGAGTAAAGAGACTTGCCGGTAACGAGATTGAACTAGGTATTGGATACCGACGATCGAATCTCGGGCAAGTAACATATCGATGACAAAGGGAACAACGTATGTTGTTATGCGGTCTGACCGATAAAGATCTTCCTAGAATATGTAGGAGCCAATATGGGCATCCAGGTCCCGCTATTGGTTATTGACCGGAGACATGTCTCGGTCATGTCTACATTATTCTCGAACCCGTAGGGTCCGCACGCTTAAGGTTACGATGACAGGTACATTATGAGTTTATGCATTTTGATGTACCGAAGGTTGTTTGGAGTCCCGGATGTGATCACGGACATGACGAGGAGTCTCGAAATGGTCGAGACGTAAAGATTGATATATTGGAAGCTTATGTTTGGACATCGGAAGTGTTCCGGGTGAAATCGGGATTTTACCGGGTTACCGGGAGGTTACCGGAACCCCCCGGGAGCCATATGGGCCTTCATGGGCCTTAGTGGAAAGGAGAAAGGGGCAGCCCAAGGCGGCTGCGCACCTCCCCCCTCCCGTAGTCCTATTAGGACTAGGAGAGGTGGCCTTCTACCTCCCCCCTCCTTCTTCTTCTTCTTCCTCTCCTTCCTCCTCCTTCTTCTTCTTCTTCTTCTTCCTCCTCTTCTTCCTCTGCTTCTTCTTCTTCTTCTTCTTCTTCTTCTTCTTCTTCTTCTTCTTCTTCCTCTTCTTCTTCTTCCTCCTTCAACTTACGGTGATGAATCAGAATACCCAATTAACTGAATGGTAAAGCACCTAATTCGCATCTAAACATTTGTCTATATGTATGTTCCTCGTCTTTTGCCTTCCCAAAACAGAACATCTCGCTCTTATGAAAATTGATTTTTAAGCCAGATAATTGTTCAAATAGACACAAGATAAGTTTCATGTTACGTGCCTTAGCCATGTCATGTTCCATGAATAGAATAGTGTCATCAGCATATTATAGAATGGACACCCGTCCATCAACTAGATGAGGAACTAGACCCTCTACATGGCCATGTTGCTTGGCCCTACCAATAATGACGGCCAACATATCTGCCACAATATTGAACAGAAGAGGTGACATGTAATCCCCTTGTCTCAACCCCTTATGCGTCTGGAAGTGGTGACCGATGTCATCGTTCACCTTAATTCCGACACTACCCTTCTGGACTTGAGTATCCACTTGGTTCCTCCAGTTTTCACTAAAACCCTTCATGTGCATTGCCTGCTGAAGAAAAGGCCATTTTACTTTATCATAAGCCTTCTCGAAATCCACTTTGAAGATAACCCCGTCTAGTTTCTTCAAGTGAATCTCATGGAGTGTTTCATGTAAGACGACCACTCCGTATAGTATCTGTCGTCCTGGCATGAAAGCTGTCTGACTAGGTTGAACCACTGAGTGAGCAATTTGTGTCAATCTATTTGTTCCTACCTTTGTGAAAATTTTAAAACTCACATTCAACAGGCAAATGGGTTGGAATTGTTCGATCCGAACCGCCTCATTCTTCTTAGGTAACAACGTTATCGTACCAAAGTTGAGGTGAAACAACTCCAAATGGCCATCAAAAAAATCGTGAAACATAGGCATAAGATCATCTTTAATGATATGCCAACATTTCTTATAGAATTCAGCTGGGAACCCATCTGGTCCCGGTGCTTTATTCGGCTTCATTTGGGTTATGGCCAGATGAACTTCTTTTCCTGTAAAAGGTGCAGAGAGAACATCGTTCTCTGCTGCCTGTAATTGAGGTATATCATCAATCACAGACTCATCAAGAGACACCGTGGATGTATTTAGGGGTCCAAAAAGGTTTTTCTAATAGTTGGAAATATACGCTTTCAGATTTTCATGCCCCACTATTGTCCCCTCGTCCTGTTGAAGCTGTATGATCTTCTTCTTCCTATGTTTATCATTTGCAACCATATGGAAGAACAGTGTGTTGTCGTCCACTTGGACGACCTTAAGCGTTTTCGCACGCAACGCCCACTTGAGCTCCTCCTCTCTTAGGAGAGCACGTAGGCCTTGCTCAGCCTCGGACTTGGTTCGATGCTCATTAACAGAAAGGAGAGTGGTTTGAGCCTTTACATCGACCTGCAGCTAGCGCACGCCAAGAGGGCCGCCATGCTTCGTCATGCTTAGACTAGTGCAGGTGCATCTTTTGATAAAAGTTGTTGAATTTTACACTTCTCTGAGAATTAAATAGTTGATAAGGCAAACGACTTAGGAATTTCTTTGGGATGAAATGAAACCGAGGTCGTCAAATCCGTTAATGATCTTTTAGACTTGGAAGCGGGCAGGGCTTCTGAGATAATTCATAATCTTGCCTCTATCCAACCTATGAATGACAATGATATGAATAATTTAGGAATTACTGATCTCGCAAATATATGTAATAATCTGTTGCCTAGTGTCGAGGCTGAGGATGAGGAGGATGTTGAGAACACAGATACGGTAGAGCCTCTCTTGATGGAGGAGGCACTGTCTGTCATAGATAATACTATCGCCCCGCAAGGTGTTGAGGAGAAGCCCAAAACACCCTGGAAACGGAAAATTTATCCTACTTCGGCAGTAGACAGAAGTGCTAGAGTTAAGCTTAAGAAAAAAAATTCATGATAACTTATGAAAGGACTCTTTCGGAATAGCAGAGGTCTAGCAGATTTGGCTAAACAAAGATTCTAAGCAGAGACAACGTTAGAGCATCACTTAGATTTTATTGCACTTTTGGAAACGGGACGAGATAATTTCACATCCCAATTCCTTCAAACCCTCTCAAGTGGTATCGACTTTGACTGGCACATTCTACCTCCTAGAGGAAGATCCGGCGGGATTTTACTAGGAGTACAGTGTGAGTCGTTAGAGGTTCTTAATGTGGTTCAGGGAGACTTTTCGGTTAAATTCAGGGTAAGATCAAAATTGGATGGGTTCCGATGGTCGCTAGTTGCGGTATATGGGGCAGCACAACCTGAATTTAAACCTGATTTTCTGGCCGATCTAGTGCGGATTTGTGGATATGAAAATCTGCCAATACTAGTAGGGGGGATTTTAATATCATTAGGAGGAGAGAAGAAAAGAATAATGACAATTTCGATGGACGTTGGTCTATAATGTTTAACATGATTATCGAGAGCCTCAATTCGAGAGAAATTGAGCTCACCGGTAGACAGTTTACATGAGCCAACTCGTTACCTGTTCCGACTTATGAAAATTTGGATAGGGTACTTGCTAGTGTGGAGTGGGAACAAAAATATCCGTTGGTGTCGGTTCATGCGATGCAGAGAGCGATCTCGGATCATACACCACTCTTTTGAGATTCGGGCGAGGCTACCCATGTGGCAAATAAAAATATCTTCTCCTTCGAGCAAAGCTGGTTTGAGCGAGAAGGATTTATGGAAATGATTGCACGCGAATGGGCTAAGCTGGTTACGGGAAGGACACATGTCGAGAGATGGCAGAATAAAATTAGACACCTACGACAATTTCTGAGAGGATGGGCAAGAAATGAGAGTGGGATTTATAAGCAGGAAAAAGAGCGTCGTATCTGCAACTTGGCTTTGTATATCACTTGTTAGATAAAATGAGAATAAAGAAGATGCAAGAGACACAAATTTTTACATGAAAACCCTTGCGAGAGAAAACTACGGACGCACGAAGGCGCAATCACTATGATGGAGTAGTTTACAAGCACGAGACGACAGACCATCTCTAGGTGCGACTATATGGGGTATATATTAGGGGCAACACATAAGAGTCCTTGTAGGACAAGTAAACGAGTTGTACTCGTACGCGTTGGTACCAACACAAAAGGCCCGCACAGTTTGTACTACGTCTAGTCCAATACGATACAATCTTGATCACAATTTAACAGCAGGCGCAGGAGGACGGCATCCCGCATCGCCGGTGAGCACGCGGGCCTCGCTGGGGGCACGATATCAATGCGTGGAACAGATGGTGATCTAGATGTCGTCGACGTCGTAGTTGTGGCCGGCCTGGAGGCGAAGAAGGTATTCATCTACGCCACCATGATGCCGAACCGCACGAGGAAGCTGAACAGGATGCCGGCTTGCTCGCCGTGATGATGGGCTCGTCCTCACTCCTCACGCCGTGGCGCCGATCTATTCTAGCTTCCCGTCTCGTGCTCCTCATGGATCTTCGACCATCTTCCTTCCTCTTCGTATCCCTGGTTGAGGCCGCCGTTGCTACCACCACATCCCACATCAATCAGCCGCCGCCACAGTAGGGTTTCGCACAATACCGAAGGAGAACGGATGGCAGGGAGCAGTGCTGCGAGAGCGAGGAAGACAAGGGGAGGTAGCATGCGATGGTTGTGGAGGAAAAGCAGCGGAGGCGACATTTACCGGTGGAAGTGTTATTCAGGACGACCCAGCTCATTTTTTTTCTCCTCATTTCTGACTACCTGACATATGGACCCACCAAACCTCAGGACCCACCTGCTGCGAGCTGGAGCCAGCACACATGAACCAATCATAACATCATTACACAAGAACCAATCGCAACTCCACCACAAAATACTTTTCCTAGTAGATGACTTGGACACCACCAGAGGTCGCTATAGTCGCGTACCTTATTGTGTTTGATGGAGGCCAATTGAAGCGCATCCGTTCTCCCCATGCTCAAGCTCTAGCTCGGTCCACCTACGGCAGTTGGGGCGTCCAGCCTGCCGCTTCACTGGGAAGGGATGACATCCGTCAACCACCGATCGTACCGTGCGAGGGATGAGCTGTCCAGGTTCGGTTTCACCGTAGAATCTAATCCTAGCAAGCTTTGTCAAGGTCCTCTCAAATGAGTTGGTTTCACAGCACACCATCCACCGTTGATGTGGTCAGCACAGCAGCACAACAGATACTCGTAGTAACATGCTCATTAACAGCAATACTGACTGCCATCCGACTGTCCTCTCGTCATCACCAGACCTGCTGAAAAGAGTGGTCATTAATTAACAAATTAATATACATAACATGCCTAAGACGTAGTAGGTGCCGAAAGGCTATGTACCTAGGCTGAGCACCGTAGGCACTGGGCAGGTGAGGAGCTTGTCGGTTCTTAATAAATGTGCGACCGGTTCCACCTAGTGGTAGATGAAGAATATCATCGAATACGTCTATTGCTGAGTACTCCCCCCATCTTTGAAAAAGTGTAAGTCAAACTTTTTTATATTTGACTGTATTTATTCAATATTACACTAACATTAATGTAATCAAATTAGTAGCATTAGATTCATAATAAAATATATTTTCATCATACTTCTATTTGGTTTCAGACATATTAATATAGTTTTGCACAAACTCTGTCAAACTTTGAGATAGTTTGATGCTCTAACAAAGTTGGAAGTGCACTTTTTGAAGGACGGAGGGAGTAACCGTTCTACAAGAGTATAAACTATCATAGAAGTCGTATACTAAAAGTTTGCACTATTAGACTAGCCACAATGGGTAATAACATAGACTAGTAACATGCATATGTTACTAGTCTATGTTACACACCTCATTTATTAGGCTATAGACTCATCTTGTCTTGATATGTTTAATGTTACTCATACTACTAGTAACTAGCTATGTTATCACTTTTCTCTCTTTCTTTATTTATTGCTTGTCACATCATCTATTTTATCTAAATATGTGTGATGTTACTACCTATGTTGTTCTCACTGTGGGTAGTCTTAGACTAGTCACAATGGAGAGAACATACACTAGTAAAATACCCATATCTCTAGACTATGTTACTACCTTCATAGTGGGTAGTAACATAAGTGTGGTGTCATGCAAAGGTTTATTTATTAGGTTATAGACTCATATTTCATTGGGGCATGTGATGTTATAGTAACTAGCTAATTTACTCAAACTACATTTCTTCTCATTAACTCATTGCCACATAAGTAAATTTGCTGACTTGGACTCCATGTTACTACTGAATTTACTCCCACTATGGCTAGTCTCAGAACATCTACGTCCGGAATTGGCAAATCTTCCTCAAACGCCGGCAAACGTGACCGGGTGCGTCCGTGGACATTGATCAGTCACGCCTCTGATTTGCTTCTCTAAATCTGAGTCTCTCGTACGTGTTTCATCCCCTATATCGATACAAACCGTGCAAAATAGATCTACGTGCACCACGACAGAGTTAACTTCAGAAAACTATCACATTTACATCTAGGTTTGCGTAAACCACCAAATCGGTAATCCGTTGCATAGAAAAACACAGTGCTTTTTCTAAACTCCTTGCAGAAAGCACTAGTCAGATGATTTGGCCCATTTGATCACTTTCTGACAAGTGGGCCCAGATTGTAAGGATGTAGCAAAATTTTTACAGACACAACCCTCTATCTAAAACTAACAAGCAATCAACCCCCCGCTCCCGATCCGGTCGGGAGGAGGCAACTGCCGCATGCCCTCGCAGCTGACCTCGCCGCCCCCGCCGGCTCACGTCATAGCCGACGGAAGCCCACCCGCTGCCGTCAATCCACGGCGCGGACGAGCCGTCGTGCCCTGCTCCTAACCGACGCGTCGTCGTCGACATCGTGAGTCGTCATGGCCAGATTAGATGATTGCCTCGTCCACCCACTCGGCTCCTTGGTCGTTGAACTCGGCTGTGACCGGATGAACCAATATGAAGTGATGTAGCCATGGCCGCATCCGTGCTGGCGTCGGCACCCTTATTGTGGAAGAAGTTGAGGTAGGGTACGAGCGCTTCTAACATGTATGGGCGCCGGTCGGGCCTATGGTTCGAGCTCGTCCTCGTTCATGGAGGAGGGCGACGGTAACAACTTGTCCAATAGGTGAACTGAAGTCGTCGCCTCCTCCCCCTCCAACCCCGCCCTTGACCACATCGGAAGAGGAGGGTGCTGCCCTCCGCTTCGGCTCCCGCCATGTGCTCCATGTCGTCGACCCAGCCGTCACCGTTGCTCCGATACCTGCAGGCCAATGCATCGGAAATGCGCGCACCCCATCCGTCTCCTCATCGTCCGCCACGACCGACAGTGATGAGGGCGTCAACGGGCATACCGGACGGCAAGGCCAATGCCCCCGCGGTTGTCCGCATCAAGGGTTTTATTGCATTCTTTGTAAATATCTAGGGTGTATGATAAGTTTTTGCCACTTAAGCTCCTTATAATCCGGACCCCTTGACAGAAAGTGATCAAACGGGCTAAATCACCCTATCAGTGCTTTCCGCAAAGAGTTTAGTCAAAACACGGTGATTTTACACTAGAAGTCTCTCATGTTTCATCCTTGATGTCGATACAAACCGTGCAAAATAAATCTACGTGTACTACGATAGAGTTAAATGTAGAAAACTACCACATTTATGGCTAGGTCCGCTCCCCCCACCTTCTTCCTCGTCGCCCACACTCTCCCACCGCACCTCACCGCCGGCCACCTGGGCCTCCACCGCCACCTCCACATCTGCTCCCGACTACCCCTGCCTACCCCAACACGCGCCCGCCCCCTGCCATCCACGCTCCCACCCGCCTCACCCCCACCGCACCACTTCTTAACAGTCACCCCGCCACCTCCCTGCGACCAGTGACATCCCAACAACCACCAGATCGGGCGGGATCCTCCTCCACCTTCCTCATCCCGCGTATTCTCCGGCCTTCTTGCTGGAGGCACCACCTGCTCTTCCTCTCCGGCAGCCCCCGCGCCGCTCCCGATGACTGGTCGTGCCTCCGTGGGTCCAGCGACTCCCTGAGAAAGTTCCTCCCAATCCCATGCCTCCCCCGATCCAAGTCGGCGAGATCCGTTCCTCGTCGGCCGCCCAAGCACCAGTTCTTGTCGTAGCACCGCATATCCTGCTGCTGCAATTCTCCACAAACCTCCACGCCTTGCCGTCGGCACCCGAGCACCAAATCAGGGTGGGGTCCAACCTCACACCCCGATGGCCTCCTACAAACACGGCTGCATCGACAATGACGCCCGTCCACCGCCTCCTTCTCCCCGGTCACCGCGCGCGTGATGCACTACACTCTTGCTATAAAAAATCCCGGCGTCTCCAACGACAGCGGAGTCAAAACCTTGGGTGCCCGCTGTCAGTGTCAAAACCGGCGGATCTCGGGTAGGGGGTCCCGAACTATGCGTCTAAGGCTAATGGTAACAGGAGACTTGGGACACGATGTTTACCCAGGTTCGGGCCCTCTCGATGGAGGTAATACCCTACTTCCTGCTTGATTGATCTTGATGATATGAGTATTACAACAGTTGATCTACCACGAGATCGTAGAGGCTAAACCCTAGAAGCAGCCTATGGTATGATTGTTGTTCTTGTCCTACGGACTAAACACTCCGGTTTATATAGACACCGGAGGGGGCTAGGGTTACAAAGAGTCGGTTACAGAGAAGGAGATCTTATCATCTGAATCGCCAAGCTTTCCTTCCACGCAAAGGAGAGTCCCATCCGGACACGGGAGGAAGTCTTCAATCTTGTATCTTCTTAGTCCAACAGTCCGGCCAAAGTATACAGTTCGGCTGTCCGGATACCCCCTTATCCAGGACTCCCTCAGTAGCCCCTGAACCAGGCTTCAATGATGATGAGTCCGGCGCGCAGATTGTGTTCGGCATTGCAAGGCGGGTTCCATCTCCGAATACTTCAAGCTAAATTTCAAACACTTAAATCGTGTCCGGCTCTGCAAGACAAATTTCACATACCACCGTAGAGAGAACAATAATCCACAAATCTAATCCGCTGACAACTCTGCGTAGCGTGATATCACGCCACGACTCGGCCTTTATTTGAACCATGTTTTAAACCAGCTACCGTACACATTACGAGACAGTTTCTTTGGCACATCTTGTCGAAGCAGAGATCGTGTCCCTCTTATCGTGGGATCCTCATCAATATGGGTATGGGTAATCCAACCACGCCTGTTGGCATGACTCCGTGTTTTTAGGCAAGTCCGAATGGTTACGCTGGGGACGCTTGATATTCTCCCCCTTTATAGAGGGGTCAAGGCCTATCCCTTTCTTACCACGCTTGCGCCTTTCTGCCTCTCGAGTTCCAACACCCGAAGCTCAATCTTAGGTACTTCGGATCTTCAATCATGTCCAGATCCAACCTTCAAGGTCGATGGATGGCCTCCTCTGTCACAGAGGAGCACATTGTGAAGCTTAGGGAGGCCAGATATTTGACTGCCGATGTCAAGCACAGGCTTCCCACCCCTGAGCAGATCATCCCCACTCCGGAACCCAACGAGAGTGTTGTATTTGTTTCTCACTTCCTCCGCGGCTTGGGCTTGACTCTTGATCCCTTCGTGAGAGGGCTCATGTTCTACTAAGGGCTAGATTTCCACGATCTAGCTCCGGATTCCATCCTCCACATCTCGTCGTTTATCGTCGTGTGTGAAGCCTTCCTCCACATCACCCCACACTTCGGCCTATGGCTCAAGACCTTCAATGTGAAGCCGAAGGTGATTGAGGGGCGACAAGCGGAGTGCGGAGGCACCGCAATAAGCAGGAACGCCGATGTTCCATGGCCAGAAGGATCCTTCCCGGAGGTGTCTGATCTGTGGCAACGGAGGTGGTTCTATGTCACAGCTCCCCGAGGCACAACGTGGGCGACTGTCCCTGCCTTCCGCTCAGGTCCTCCGCCTCAACTAGCATCGTGGACCAATGTGGGACTGGACTGGGGGCCTCCTAATGATGTACCGACATTGTAGAGCCGTATTCGGGAGCTTCTTGAGAGGGATATCGATCTTGTCAGAATCATTCAGGTAATGCTGGTTCGGCGAATCCTGCCGTGCAAGCGTCGGCCTCTTCGGATGTGGGAGTTCAATCCGGAAGGTCCGCGAACCATTCAGCACTTATTCGGCGTGACGCTCCAAGGGATGTATAAGTTATTCTTCGGACCACAAGTAAGTTGTCCGGACACAACCGAGGATGCGGGCCTGAGCTGCCACCGCCCAGATACCCAAGTAAGTAACCCTGTAACCGAACACTTTGCTTATGCTTAATACAATATTATTCTGAAAACTTGTCCGTGGCCAGGATTGGCTCAACAAGGCGGAGAGGATCAGGTGTTCGGCCCCACTTCCCGAAGGCTCGCCTAGTCCTGCAATAGCCAGGCTGCTTACACGCGCATTAAGCCAAGTGCCCTCGGGGAAAGGGGAAGAGAAGAATAGAGAAGCCGAACTCCACACATTGCACATCCAAACCGGGGGAATTGCTGTCTCCATGAAGGAGGATAATCGGGGAGGTTTTTCCAAGGTTCCCTCTCCTCACGGGAAGAAAAGGGCTGCCTCCGAAGATTTGGAGACGGAGGTGCCTAAGCAAGGGAAGAAAGCTTCACCAGGGGGTCCTGCCTCGAAGGGCGTCCTCGCCGCATCGTGCCTGCAAACGGGCCACCCCTCCACCGAGCTATAAGTTAATAACAAACAAGAAGCTTTTGCTTTGTCCTCTGAGAACAGTAACCAGGATCTATTTTTTTGCAGTCCGGCTAGTAGCTTGTCCCAACAGGATTCGTCTTCGGGGGATCTTCTTCCGAAGATGATGGAAAGTGAAACCCCACCTGCCTCTTCGCCCCATGGGGCAAGCGACCCTGAGGTGTCGTCACGGAGGAGTCCAGATCCGCTAAGGCCGGAAGCTGATACTTCGGCCGCCACGAGCCCGGCACGTTCGGCTCCCTTGGAGGGTAATGAGAAGTGTCCAGAACAGTCCGGTGCCCGGCCGAACATGCTGACGGCCCTCCTGGAGCAAGCTGCTCTCTCCGAGGGTCACCGTATGCTAATGGGTACGGTGTTGGAGAAGATTCATCCTCCACAAGCGGGTTAAATGAAGCTTTTGGAAGTTTTATCAAAGGCTTCGAGGTACGCGATAAAATACGTAATTTTTGATTGTTCCGCACATGCTAGGTGTGCTCCGTATAGATAATAGACCCTGAGACTCTGGTGGCCAGCCTAGGCGGCAAACGGAGGATCACACTCTCAGGTAATGATCGTACTGCATTCATGCGTAGGTGGCTAAAGGTCCGGCGATAGACCAGAACTCTGAATTCACCGAACTTAGGCGACAGATTGATGTGGTGGATACCGACATCACGCTTGTAAACAGGCAGCTTGACGAGTCACAGAGTATGCGCTCGTTTTTTCCTCATTTGTTTTAGGAAATATGAAGAGGATTGTAATATTAATATGATATGATGTGGCTGCAGGCGGAGCTGCTGCCATTAGGCCCTGAGGGCGGAGCTTGCCCTAGCCAAGGAACAAGCCCGAGTTAGCAATGCGGCTGCCCTAAAGGCAGCCGAAGACTTGAGAGCCGAACAGGCTGCTCATCACCGAAGCGAAGAAAAGATAGCCGAGATGGCTATGGAGCTGAGGGACGCCGCCGGCCGGTATGAGCTTCTCGAGAAGGAGAATCAGGCAAAGGCAGCTGACCTGAAGAAGGCGCTTGATTCGGCTAAGGAGACGCGCTCTGAAATTAGAGATGCGCGGGAGGAACTTCGACAAGCCCGAGAAATCGCGGCTGGAAACCCCTATTTGTTGCGGATGAAGTTCGTAGATCCAAAGTATGCTCCTTTGGATCAACTTTGGAGCGCTGCAGATGAGTATGCGGACTTGGCGAAAAGTACGGCTGATGCGACCAAGTTATTCAAGGATCATAAAGATAATGAAATAGAAAGGCTATTCTGGTCGCAATTTAGCGCTCCAACGCGCTCATTGCCACTAAGTGAGAAGATGGCCGCTATAGCCGAGCTCCATAGGTTGTCCGGTCTTGCAATGAGGTCTGTAATAGACCATCTATGGCCGAAGGGACCGAGGCCGGACAGTTACTTTGGTTTAGTGCAGCAACTATTTGGCGCCAGATCGTGAATCGATGCCGTGAAGAGGTCGGCGTGCATAGAGGGTGCGCGGATGGCTCTTGCTCGTGTTAAGACATATTGGGCAGATATGGAGGCCACCAGCATTGCAACCCAGGGTCTGGCAGGAAGCCAAGACCCGGCCGAGCACTATTTTGAGCAGGTCATAGAAGGTGCCCGTAGAATAGAGGCTCAGTGCTCGAAGAATGTCATGTTCAATTGACGAATCGACTAATTTTAAACAATTATGTGTGAAATATAGAGGCTGTGTTTATACTTTTGCCTAAAAGTGTTATAATGTCTCCTGCGCGGCCGTTTATGTATGCAAATAACTTGAAAGTTTAGCAGTCGTTGGCTTTAGCCCCCACGCACATAATGCAGGGGTGTTCGAAAAAAGAACATGCGTAATCACACTTGATCCAACGTCTTGGCCCATTGAGGAGGTGATCGCACGTCGAACCAGGCAACCAGACTATATAGCTGTAACACTTTCACTTAGACATAGGATTTTAATGGTGGGGCTACTATGTAGCCCCTAGTACTTCCGCGTGCATCAGGATAGGGGCGCGTATGTATGTGACCGGGAAACAATCCTTCGTTAATGCAGAGGAATCCTATAGATTCTGATGAGTCTTCGAGTGGTTGACCAGTCTCTCGCTGTATCATGAAAGTCAGTTTTCGGCTTTCTCTACCGAGGTGCTCATCCGGAATAACCAGGGCACAATCGTAGTAGTTCTCCTTTGGCCGCCTTAGCTGATAGAACGGAACGTAAGGCTGCAAACCCAGGAGCCGGGCAAACCCAAGATTTGACCACAGACATGATTCGGAGCTGATGCATATAAGGCCAAACTCGCGACGCCGAACACTCCCGAAGGTATTCGGACTTTATAGCATATACTGGGTTGAGCAACGCCCTTGAGTATGAACCTTGTATTTCCAGGTACGTGCATTGATCTTTTGTGGCGAGATGCCTATAACGCCAGTGACCGTTGTGGGTGTGCTGAATACCCACGGGATTTCAAGCAACAAAAGACAGTAAAGATGGTTTACACAGGGGCTTAATCTAAAGAGAAACCTTTGAGCGGGGCCCTGCTGCACGTCTGCGCCTTTGTCTCTGTTGTGCTGTATCCTGGAAGGGTGTCGCACGAATAGTGTCTATAAAAACGAAAACTCATAAAAAAGAGTAAGCGTGCGAGAAGTTGGTTATTCTTGATGGTATGTTAGGAGTATGAGATATTTGCCTATTAAAAAGGCAAGATGAATTGTGGGCTTTATTACATGTTTGCAGCCCCTGGTATCATTTATGGGGATATATGTATAGCACCCAGCTCAGGTTTATCCGGGCTATTGTTCACGATGGTGCGCTGGACTCGTCTAACCATGTTTGTGGTCTTGACGACCGATCATGCGTTCTGGTGGGAGAGGCTGCTTAATGTCCGGCTACAAGAGCCGCCGCATACTGCTCTGTGTTTCGGCTAACGGTTATGATGCCATGTGGACCGGGCATCTTAAGTTTAAGGCAGGCGTAGTTCGGTACTGCGTTAAAGCAAGCGAAGGCCGTTGTTCCAAGTAATGCATGATAACCGCTGCTGAAGGGAGCGATGTCGAAGAGTAGTTCCTCGCTTCTGAAGTTGCCGGGAGAACCGAATGTCACCTCTAATACGAGGGAGCCCTAGCAGTGGGCCTCAATGCCTGGTATCACTCCGTTAAAGGTGGTGTTACTTTGGCTTATTCTTGGTGGGTCTATCCCCATCTTGCGGACGGTGTCCTCATATATCAGATCAAGACTACTGTCGCCGTCCATTAGGACTCGAGTGAGATGGTATCCATCAATTATTGGGTCGAGCACCAAGGCAGCCGATCCTCCGTGCCGGATACTAGCCGGGTGGTCCCTTTGATCAAAAGTGATCGGGCAGGCCGCCCAGGGGTTGAGTTTGGGGGCAACAAACTCTGTGTGAGTTGCGTGGACCATATTTACTGTTTTGACTTCTAGTGGGAATTTTTTCTGTCCCCCCGTGTTCGGCTGGCGAGGCTCATCCTCGTCTTTGCTTGGTGTTTCCCTTCCCTTGTGCTCGGCGTTTAACTTGCCGACCTGCTTGAAGACCCAACATTATCTGTGAGTATGATTTGCAGGATTTTCGGGGGTGCCATGGATTTGGCACAATCTGTCCAGGACTTTATTCAGGCCGGACGGTCCCTCTTTGCTGCCCTTAAATGGCTTCTTTCCTTGACTGGGTCGAGAGCCCCTGAATCCGACGTTGACCGCCATATTGTCTGGACTATCGTCATTGTTCCGACGTTTGAGCTTAGTGCGCCGTGGCTTCCCATTGCCATCTCGAATTTCGGATGTGCCTGGTTCACTGGTGCCTCTACGGGCCAATCAGCTGTCTTCGCCCGCACAAAAGCGGGTCATAAGGCTTGTTAAGGCCGCCATCGTCCTTGGCTTTTCTTGGCCGAGGTGTCTGGCAAGCCACTCGTCCCGGATACTATGTTTGAAGGCCGCTAAGGCTTCGGCATCTGGACAGTCAACAATTTGATTCTTCTTAGTTTGAATCCCTGTGGAAATTCATGATCCAGCACCTCATCGGTGAAGCACAGAGGGTGCACAACCCCTCTGTATCTAGACATATCGCGGCATGCTGTCGGCTGTTGTTGCGTCCGGTGTTGATTCCGAACTGGTATTCGATCAATGTGATCATTATGGTGACCATAATCCATTGTCGGAGCATGTCCCCTGGATCCGTAGATGGACCTGGCCGCACCGGCCTTTTTGTCCAGGAGCTCACGTAAATCGTGTGCGGTATCGGTGGCTGCTCTATCGCGGCCATGAAGTAGTTGGTCCGGCCGAATGGCCATATTGTTCTTTGGCGGAATGGGCGCTGCGGCCTCGTCGTCAAATTTGGGCAGCAGCTTGCATTTTGGGTAGCTCTTTGTGTGGCGATCGTCGCCACATTTTCCTTCAGTGTCTACCACCTTATTCCATCTTCGGTTGAGCGTATCCTGCGCGGCTTTAAGCCTTTGCTTCTGCTTCTTTAGGCTCCTCACCGTGGCCATAAGCCTTCTGCGGAGGTTATCTTGTTCCAATCGTTTTTCCGGGATGATGAATGCATCGTCGACCGGACTGTCCTCCTTTCCGTAGGTAGTTTGATGAGTTCGGCCCTCGGGATCGCTGTGATGGGGCGTTTGTTCGGCGTGTGTTGACACCTGATTTTGGCACAATGCAGAATGCAATGGAGATGGCCTCAAATGAAAAAATATTCTAAATGAGAAATTTCACATTGCCGAGTGGAACAACTTTGATGTTTGGACCATAATCATTCGGCATCATATCAAAGACCAAAACTACACTCAGATTGTCATGTTTAGGTGTTCTGAGTGCTTTTTGGTCAAGTACGCCTCCAGGACAATCTCGGATGAAGGAATGCTCTACATGAATTGTCTTCGTCTCGTCGAATCGGTCGATTTTGATATAAAAATCATCTCAATCCGAGTTCGTATGCAAAAGTTAGAGCTATCTGGATGCAGCCCTGTCAAGAGGCGAAATATGACGCGGAAGACCAGACATGTCTTGGCAAGTGTCTGATGTAATGCGTGAGTGTTTTGGCCCAGAAGATGGCCTCGAATCGGAAAACGTTCAACACAAAAGTTTTTCGTCTTGTCAAAACGGTCAACTTTGCTTTTGGACACATTTTCATCCGAGGTCGTTTACTGCCTCAAAAACCTTGCCGGGGAAAGCTTGCCGCCGTGAACAGTAACCTTGCCGGGGGAGAGCTTGCCGCCGTGAACAGTAACCTGCCGGGGAAAGCTTGCCGCCGTGAACAGTAACCTTGCCGGGAAAGCTTGCTGCCGTGAACAGTAGAAACTGTCGAGGCCAATCCGACCAGATGCTGAAGATGGGCTCAAATACTTATCTAGATGGCTTCGGATGAAGAAGTGTTCAACACAGGAGTTGTTCGTAACGTCGAAACGGTCAACTTTTCTTTTGGAGTCATCATCATCCGACGTAGTATACGACCTGCAGAGACGCTGCAAGAGTCGGACGGTCCAGTCAGCTACATGAACGAGTCCGACTCGAAATTAGAGATGACCCCTTGGAGTATTCAAGATGGCCTTATTTGGAAAAGTGATCAACATACGGATTGTTGGCCTCGTCGAAGCACACATAATTGATATTTCAACCGTCTCCATCGGAACTCATATGCAGATTCCACAGCCCACGCAAGGAGCAAGACAGCAGATTGGACCAGATTCGGGCTGAATCCGAGTGGGACCAGAACTAGGATTCTAGGACGTGAATTGATGTAATCTTTTTGTAAGGAAAGCCTAGATAAATCCTTTGCTTGTACGGGAAGTCCAGCCGCCTCTTATATATGTTGGGGGTGACGGCCGATTGAACAACACACAATCGAACAAATCAATATACTACTTTTTCATATACGTTTTATCTCTCCACCGTTTTTCTATCTCGTTCTTCGCTGTTCTTCGTGTTTGAGAGCTGCGAATTCCGAGGCTCTAGGGGCGAGCGAATCGACCTAGAGCAGCCCATAGCCGCCGCACTCCCTGACGGGGTCCTTCCCGGGGGTGTGGGGTTTTCGGGTCTGCAAAAGCGCCCGTCGACTGTCTTGCGTATCGCGCTGTCGGTCGGGTCTCCTTCGACGTGAGCTGCGGTGCATCACCCCCGGCATCGAGGGTACACGTGACGTGTTCGTGTGTCAACAAACCTTTTTGGCGACTCCGCTGGGGACAAAGATCAATCATCATCATCCACCATGAGCGATCTTCCCAAGCCATCTGAGGTAGACGCCGATAACATCATTAAGCCCAGTCTTGATGAGATATCGGCCGATCATCGCCAAGTCTATGAGGAGTACAAGAAAGCACGCAAGGAGAAGGACCTGCAGGAGTTCCTTGCAAAATTCAAGAAAGATCGCCAAGGCAACGTCACTCCGATTGAAGAAATCAAGTTCCCTCCTCTTCAAACTGAACAGGTTAAACCCTCTGTAAGTACGGCCTTTTCTCCTGAGCAGTGGGCTGAGATTGAAAGTCGTATTGCTGATGGTAACAATCTAGTCTATCAAACTTTCATAGAAAATACTAATGCTCAGAAGAATACATCTCAATCATCTAGTGGTAATGATGGTGTAGCTGCTAGTGTGCAAAACCCTAATCTGGCTTTACCTATTGCATCGGCGCCTCCTGTGCCGATGGCTTATTATCCTACCCATACAAATCAGATTGTGATTGCACCCATCAACCCTATTATGAGCATGCCAGGTTCGGTGGCAGTGCTGAACCAAACCCTACCTACACCTACAACCACTCGACCACTACCAAATTTTGGGTCGACATACATGCCACAATTCTTACCTACAGCTAGTAACCCTACTCCTCCTATGCCACTGCCACAAGCGTCATCGTCCACTATGGATGATGGTCTAGCTAATCTTAGAGAGGAGATGGCTAAGATGCTTCGAGAGAATTTTGGAGTTGAGTTACCTCGGAATCGGATTTACCAAAAGCCGTACCCCGAGTACTTTGATGCCATCTAGTGCCCTCCAGGATATAAAATTCCAGATTTTGTTAAATTTAATGGAGAAGGCACAAAAACCACATGGGAGCATGTTAGTCAATATTTAGCACAATTGGGTGAGGCAGGCTCATTGAACGAATTGAATGTGCGTTTATTTCCTTTATCATTAACTGGTACCGCATTTTCATGGTTTTCTTCTTTACCCCATGGTTCCATTCGGGTTTGGTCGCAGCTAGAGCAGAAGTTTCATGATCACTTTTATAGCGGCGACAATGAACTCAAGTTGTCACATCTAACATCGGTTAAGCAGAAGCATGATGAATCGGTCTCCGATTACGTCAAGAGATTTAGAGAAACAAAAAAACGGTGTTTTAGTTTGGTGATAACCGAGAGAGACTTGGCAGACCTAGTGCTGAGTGGTTTGAGAACTCCCATCAGAGAAAAGCTAGAAGGCTATGAGTTCTTAAATATCAACCAAGTCTTACAAAGGGCTTTGGCTCAGGAAAGCCGAAGCAAAGACCTCAAAGAAGTGCATAGATACAAAGCTGATCGTCCAAAGATGAATATGATCGAATATGATAGTGATCACTCAAACGATGAGGGTGATGTTTTTTCTACTGAATTTATCTGGCCATCTAAGGCCAAACCATTTACTTGCAATGATCTGAAACCGATTCATAAGAATCATGATGAAGAGATGAAGTTTACTTTTAACATTGCCAAGTGTGATAAAATATTTGATGCTTTGCTGCAAGCTAAAATTATTAGAATAACTCATACTTTGCCGCCGTTTGAAGAGCTGAAACGGCGCGCTTATTGCAAGTATCATAATTCTTTTTCTCATGCTACTAACGATTGCAATGTTTTTCGACGACAGATAAAATCGGCCATTAATGACGGGCGATTGAACTTTTTTGAAATGCAAGTTGATAAACAGCCTTTTCCAATGAATACCATGGATTTGGAGGGGAAGAAGCTACTCATTCGGCCGGAGGTAGCCGAATCTGCTAATAAAGCTAATGTCATTGTCGGTGAGCCCAGGAAAGACAAGGAGGACAACAGGGTCTTGGGGAGACAGGTTGTGCTTGATAAGCAACCCGATGGCAAGGAAGTGATCAAAATCACCATCAAGAATCCTACACTCGGAGGGCAACCGCAAGTGCAAGAAAATACTCGTGTTAAATTTGTCAAGCCCAAGAGTCCAGAAGTTGGCAAGTGGAAGAAGAATGAAGCTAAAGTGCAGCGCAAGCGGATCAAGCCAACTTTTGATATGTTGCTGTCCAAGTATGCTAACCAGTCGGCCGGTTCTAGTTTCAATCGACCGACTCATCTGAAACGACCAAGGTCACCATCAGCTGATATGTTCAGTCGGTATACTAAACCGAGTGAACCAAAGGCGCAGTTTTCAGAAGAGCAGAGGCAATCTGTGTGGGATCGACTTGATTAATCATATAATCGCCGACTCAACATCGGTGACTATCAGTCGGCTGGTCAAAATATGCGACCGAGTGGAAATTATCCGAGTGTAAGGATGCACCCAGGTGGAAGCTATCCGAGTGAAAAAATGTGGCCAAGTAGATTCCATCCGACTGGATTCCATCCGAGTGACATCCATCCAAGTGGATTCCATCAGAGTAAAAAGCTGCGCCCGAGTGGAAATTTCATGCATCTGGAAAGTCGAAAAGAATGGCGTGTTAAGTCACCAAGTGTTGCAGCAGTTGAGTCAGAAAAAAGCAAGGAGAAAACGGATGCCGACTCACTTATCTTGGGCACCAAAACATTTGCCATACAACAGCCAATTGTGCATAGCAAACCGGCTGAGCCGATACTTTCTATTGCGCCAAAGCACTCGGCTAATGACCATGAAGCAAGCGCCAGCCGAGTAAAAACGAGAGATCCTAAATACACTCAGCCAAAGTGGTGTCCTCCAGGGCTAACAAAGACACAGAAGAGGAAACTACAGAGGTTAACGAGCCAAGAGATGGCAGAACAAGAGGCTGAGAAGCAAAGGGATAAGTTGTTCAATGACACTCAGCCTATGGTACCTACAAAACAAGTGTGGAGGCCCAAACAAATACGAGATATAGTGGCCTCTACGCCTATCACAGCAGCACCTACACTACCAAAAAAGGACGACGCAATCATTGCATCGTCTACGTTACCTATTGCTTCCTCTTCACTCGGACAAATTTCTGAATCGGTGGATGCACTTGAGGAGGAGGTTGATATGTTGGACTATGAGTATACACCGGTTCATGAAGGTATGGATATCAATATGGTGTATTACTTGCCTGCTGAGTTTCGTGCTGTAGATGAGGAAGGGGAGGTGGCTCAGCTGGATTTTGGCCCTAAAAACGCGATATTCGAGAAGCCGAAAGAACCAGTAACGCATCTGAAACCATTATATCTCAGAGGTCATATCAATGGGTCGCCGCTCACTCGGATGCTTGTTGATGGTGGTGCTGTGGTGAACCTTATGCCCTATTCGGTCTTCAAGAAATTGGGTTTGCCTGATGAAGAATTGATCAAGACCAATATGGTGCTTAACGGGTTTGAAGGCAAAGAGAAAACTGAAGCCAAAGGTGTGATGTATGTGGAGCTTACAGTCGGAAGCAAAACTTTGGCTACTGCATTCTTTGTCGCTGAGGTGCAAGGTAACTACAACGTCATACTAGGCCGTGATTGGGTTCATGCAAACCAGTGCGTGCCATCCACTATGCACCAGTTTTTGATTCAGTGGGCTGATGATGAAGTGGAAGTCATTCATGCGGATAACTCGGCCTGTGTTGCTTTGGCCGATGCATCGGTGGATTGGCAACATCCCAATGCTACTTGCTTGACGGGACGTGACTTATCAGAGTTTGATTTTCTCAGCGCAACCAAGAATGGTTTTGTGCCCGTCTCTTTAAAGCCGACTGAATGCAATCGGCTCCAAGGTATGATATGTTTAAATGGATTCTAGCTCTGAGTGGTTACAAAAACGTCTTGTGAAATATCGGTCCAGCGAGAACGATACGTATGAGTCTATAGAGGAGTTGGATGACATGGATAAACTTGGACAAGGTTTTACGTCGGCCGATCCATTAGAAGAGATAGATATTGGAGATGGTTTAGTCACTCGACCGACATTTATAAACAAAAACTTGAAGGCCGATTGTAAAGCTAAGTTAATCGAGCTATTGAAAGAATATGTTTGTTGCTTTGCATGGGAATATATGAGATGCCAGGGTTAAGCCGAGAGCTAGTGGAGCATCGGTTGCCTATAAAGGCCGGTTTTAGACCTTATAAACAGTCGGCCAGAAAATTTAATCTGAAAACATATGACCGGATCAAGGAAGAGATCGGTCGATTGCTTGAAGCTAATTTCATTCGACCTTGCAGGTACGCCGAGTGGATTTCTAACATTGTCCCAGTGGAGAAGAAAGGATCCGGCAAGTTGAGGGTGTGCATTGATTTCAGAGATTTGAATAGGGCTACACACAAAGATGAGTATCCTATGCCAATAGCCGATATGCTTATTAATGATGCTTCTGGGCATAAGGTTATTAGCTTTCTAGATGGTAATGCCAGATACAATCAAATTTTTATGGCCGAAGAGGACATGTACAAGACTGCTTTTCGATGCCCTGGTTTCGTTGGTTTATTCGAGTGGACAATGATGACATTCGGATTAAAAAATGCTGGAGCCACATATCAAAGGGCTATGAATTTGATTTTCCATGATTTACTCGGTATCATACTTGAAGTTTATATTGATGATATTGTTGTCAAATCGGATGCTTTTGAATATCACTTGGCCGATTTGCGTTTAGCTTTTGAAAGAATGAAAAAGTATGGACTGAAGATGAATCCTTTGAAGTGTGCTTTTGGCGTGTTAGCTGGCAAGTTTTTGGGTTTCATTATTCATGAAGATGGCATAGAGATTGATCCCAAAAAGATAGAGGCTATACAGAAAGTGGAGGCTCCAACATGCAAGAGAGATACGCAAAAGTTCCTTGGCAAGGTCAATTATTTGAGAAGGTTCATAGCTAATCTGTCAGGGAAAGTTGATGCATTTACTCCTATCCTTCGGTTAAAGGATGATGCTGATTTCACTTGGGGGGCAAAACAGCAAGAAGCATTTGATATGATCAAGAATTATTTGTGCACTCCTCCGGTGATGAGAGCACCCAAGCATAGGGAACCCTTCAGACTTTACATTGCAGCAGAGGAAGAAGTTATTGGTGCTGTTTTAACTCAAGAGACCGAAGGAAAAGAGCATGCCACCACTTATTTGAGCCGCCGCTTATTGGACGCAGAGACAAGGTATACATTTGTTGAGAAATTATGTCTATGCTTATATTATGCTTGCACAAAACTGAGACATTATTTAGTGCCGAGTGCTTGTGTAGTAGCTTGTCAAACCGATGTCATTAAATACATGTTGCATAGGCCAATTCTTAGTGGTAGAATTGGCAAGTGGGCTTATGCTTTGATTGAATATGATTTGGCTTATGAATCTCTAAAGTCCATGAAAGGCCAAATTGTTGCTAATTTCATTGTTGAACATCGGATTAATGACAAGCATGATGTTGATACAAACCTTATTTCATTAGTACCATGGAGATTATACTTTGATGGGTCAGTTTGTAGCAATGGCCAAGGTGTTGGTATTGTTTATATATCTCCTCATGGTGCTGTTTTTGAAGCCTCATGCCGCTTAGAATATTTTTGCACAAACAATCAAGCCGAATATGAAGCATTGTTATTCGGCCTAGAGATGTTACTTGCTATAGGTGTTACACATATTGAGGCTTATGGTGATTCGTTACTAGTGGTACAGCAAATATCCAAAGTCTTTCAGTGTTTGGACGAATCACTTAATGTTTATTTTGATAAATGTCTAGATATAATCTCTACTTTGGATTGTTTTAGCATTGCACATATATCTAGACATGACAACTGGAAAGCAAATGAGTTGGCACAACAAGGATCTGGATACCATGTTGATCATGGCATGTTTCATATTTCTCAAAATCCGATGGCTTGTCTTACCAGTATAGAAGAGGCCGAACCAGAACCGTGAAAGGGTGGACAGGGCTGTTCGGCGTATGGCTTTTAAATATACTATGAGGGATGATGATCTTTATCGCCGAACAGTTGATGATGTTCTTTTAAAGTGCTTGGATGAGGACAAGCAAGAGTTGCTATGGGAGAGGTACATGAAGGCATTTGTGGTACTCACCAGTCGGCTCCCAAGATGAAATGGTTATTACGACGTGCTGGGTTTTATTGGCCGACCATGATTAATGATTGCTTCAGATATTATAAAGGGTGCGAAGCTTGTCAAAAATTTGGTGATATTCAATTGGCTCCCGCTGCTATGTTGCATCCTATTATCAAGCCGTGGCCTTTCAGAGGATGGGGTTTAGACTTTATTGGGCAAATCCATCCGTCTTCTTCAAAGGGGCATCGGTTCGTATTGGTGGCAACTGATTATTTCACTAAAGTGGTCTGAAGCAGTACCTCTCAAGAACATGACGCATACGGAGGTAATTAAATTCATAACCGAGCACATTATTCATAGATTCGGTATTCCTCAAACGTTAACTACAGATCAAGGTTCATCTTTTATGTCACACCAAGTCAGAGAGTTTGCCGAATCTTATAACATAAAGTTGCTCAATTCCTCCCCATATTATGCCCAAGCTAATGGACAAGCTGAGTCTAGCAATAAAATTTTAATCAGCTCATCAAGAAGAAGATTGAGGATAATCCAAGGAGATGGCATGACTTGTTGTCTGAGGCATTATGGGCACATAGAATCTCAAGGCATGGTGCTACGAAAGTGACTCCATATGAGCTAGTATATGGTCAGGAGGCTATATTACCAGTGGAAGTAAATTTGAATGCTTTGAGAATAGCAAAACAAAATGATTTATCGGCAATAGACTTCTATAACTTGATGATGGACAACATTGATGAGGTTGCTGATAAACGTTTGGCTGCTTTGAATGCCATAGATAGAGATAAGTTGAGGGTGGCAAGGGCTTACAATAAGAAAGTCAAGTTGAAGAATTTTCAAGTTGGTGATCTCGTCTGGAAAGTGATTCTACCGATTGGTTCAAGAGATAGAAAATTCGGGAAGTGCTCTCCAAGTTGGGAAGGTCCTTTTAGGATTACAAGAGTTGTTCCCGGAAATTCATATTTGGTGGAATCAATACAGGGGGCATTTTTACCTCGAGCTCTCAATGGCAAATATTTGAAGAAGTACCACCCGAGTGTGTGGCAGGAAGCCTAAGTAGGCAATGGCCGATATACGATTATCGCCCTTAGCACAAACATGGCCGATACATAATTATCGCCCTGAGAAGAATAGATGGCCGATGAAGTGTTGACATCGTCCTTATAACAAACATGGTGCAAATTATTTTTCGGCATGCAAGCTTTGCCGAAAAACAAGGGGGCCTGTGTTGACACCTGATTTTGGCACAATGCAGAATGCAATGGAGATGGCCTAAAATGACAAAATATTCTAAATGAGAAATTTCACACTGCCGAGTGCAACAACTTTGATGTTTGGACCATAATCATTCGGCATCATATCAAAGACCAAAACTACACTCAGATTGTCATGTTTAGGTGCTCTGAGTGCTTTTTGGTCAAGTACGCCTCCAGGAAAATCTCGGATGAAGGAATGCTCTACATGAATTGTCTTCGTCTCGTCGAATCGGTCGATTTTGATATAAAAATCATCTCAATCCGAGTTCGTATGCAAAAGTTAGAGCTATCTGGATGCAGCCCTGTCAAGAGGCGAAATATGACGCGGAAGACCAGACATGTCTTGGCAAGTGTCTGATGTAATGCGTGAGTGTTTTGGCCCAGAAGATGGCCTCGAATCGGAAAACGTTCAACACGAAAGTTTTTCGTCTCGTCAAAACGGTCAACTTTGCTTTTGGACACATTTTCATCCGAGGTCGTTTACTGCCTCAAAAACCTTGCCAGGGAAAGCTTGCCGCCGTGAACAGTAACCTTGCCGGGGAAAGCTTGCCGCCGTGAACAGTAACCTTGCCGGGGGAGAGCTTGCCGCCGTGAACAGTAACCTGCCGGGGAAAGCTTGCCGCCGTGAACAGTAACCTGCCAGGGAGAGCTTGCCGCCGTGAACAGTAACCTGCCGGGGAAAGCTTGCCGCCGTGAACAGTAACCTGCCAGGGAAAGCTTGCCGCCGTGAACAGTAACCTTGCCGGGGAAAGCATGCCGCCGTGAACAGTAACCTTGCCGGGGGAGAGCTTGCCGCTATGAACAGTAACCTGCCGGGGAAAGCTTGCCGCCGTGAACAGTAACCTTGCGGGAAAGCTTGCTGCCATGAACAGTAGAAACTGTCGTGGCCAATCCAACCAGATGCTGAAGATGGGCTCAAATACTTATCTAGATGGCTTCGGATGAAGAAGTGTTCAACACAGGAGTTGTTCGTAACGTCGAAACGGTCAACTTTGCTTTTGGAGTCATCATCATCCGACGTAGTATACGACCTGCAGAGACGCTGCAAGAGTCGGACGGTCCAGTCAGCTACATGAACGAGTCCGACTCGAAATTAGAGATGACCCCGTGGAGTATTCAAGATGGCCTTATTTGGAAAAGTGATCAACATACGGATTGTTGGCCTCGTCGAAGCGCACATAATTGATATTTGAGCCGTCTCCATCGGAAGTCATATGCAGATTCCACAGCCCACGCAAGGAGCAAGACAACAGATTGGACCATATTCGGGATGAATCCGAGTGGGACCAGAACTAGGATTCTAGGACGTGAATTGATATAATTTTTTTGTAAGGAAAGCCTAGATAAATCCTTTGCTTGTACGGGAAGTCCAGCCGCCTCTTATATATGTTGGGGGTGACGGCCGATTGAACAACACACAATCGAACAAATCAATATACTACTTTTTCATATACGTTTTATCTCTCCACCGTTTTTCTATCTCGTTCTTCGTTGTTCTTCGTGTTTGAGAGCTGCAAATTCCGAGGCTCTAGGGGCAAGCGAATCGACCTAGGGCAGCCCATAGCCGCCGCACTCCCTGATGGGGTCCCTCCCGGGGATGTGGGGTTTTCGGGTCTGCAAAAGCGCCCGTCGACTGTCTTGCGTATCACGCTGTCGGTCGGGTCTCCTTCGACGTGAGCTGCGGTGCATCACCCCCGGTGTCGAGGGTACACGTGACGTGTTCGTGTGTCAACAGCGTGGCCTAGCTCTTCTTGCTCCATTGCTGGGTTCATATTGTTGCCTTCGGAGTCAACCAGAGTATCATTTTTCCTTGCGCTGTTATCACTATTTTTACTGTGACTGGACTTAGAGCGGCGCCTGCACCGTCGTTTTTGTTTTTGTCCGGGGGGTTTATCCTCCATTGTGTCCTTTTTGTCACCGCTGTCTTCCTTAGGCGTGTCCACCATGTAGATGTCATATGATGAAGTGGCGGTCCAGCGCCCCATGGGCGGTGGTTCCGTATTGTCCCCTGCGTCGACATCCATACCGTCGAAGTCGTCGTAGTCAAAATCGAGCATGTCTGTTAGGTCATCGATAGTGGCTATGAAGTGGGTGGTGGGTGGGAGGCGATTTTCTTCGTCGTCCATGTCCCACTCCGGCCGGACATAGTTCGGCCAAGAGTCTTCTGACAGAGAGAGAGACTTTAATGAATTAAGCACTTCGCCCAAGGGGGAGTGCTGAAAGATATCCGCGGCGGTGAACTCCATTACTGGAGCCTAGTCGGACTCGATGGGTCCGAGCGCGCGCGGTTCGGAACCCACATCTGGACACAAGTCCGAGGGTCCGGTGATGCAGATTTTCTTAACGACGGAGTCTGTGTGCGGCTCTACCGCCGAAGAGTATGCGGCCTCCTTGGCGGGGTCCAACCACCCGTCCTTGGAGGACGCGATCTGCCTCGAATTTAGGTCCAGAGCTGCCGCAGGGGCGTTTACCCGAATATTGACCGACAGCAGATTTAAGTCGTGCTCGTCGTGACTGTTCGGTGCTCCTGACGTAGGCCCGAATTCGTCGAAGATCAAGTCTCCACGGATATCGGCCGTGTAACTCTAGTTTCCGAACCTGACCTGACGGCCAGGGGCGTAGCTGTCGATCTGCTCCAGATGGCCAAGCGAGTTGGCCCGCAGTGCGAAGCCGCAAACACGATGATCTGTCCGGGGAGAAAAGTCTCACCCTGGACTGCGTTGTTGAAGGTTGGGGGATCCATCGAGCCTTCCAGTGACGACACAGAGGAACACTCAATGAAAGCACCAATGTCGGTGTCAAAACCGGCGGATCACGGGTAGGGGGTCCCGAACTGTGCGTCTAAGGCTAATGGTAATAGGAGACTGGGGACACGATGTTTACCCAGGTTTGGGCCCTCTCGATGGAGGTAATACCGTACTTCTTGCTTGATTAATCTTGATGATATGAGTATTACAAGAGTTGATCTACCACGAGATCGTAGAGGCTAAACCCTAGAAGCTAACCTATGGTATGATTGTTGTTCTTGTCCTATGGACTAAACCCTCCGGTTTATATAGACATCGGAGGTGGCTAGGGTTACATAGAGTCGGTTACAGAGAAGGAGATCTTATCATCCGAATCGCCAAGCTTGCCTTCCACGCAAAGGAGAGTCCCATCCGAACACGGGAAGAAGTCTTCAATCTTGTATGTTCTTAGTCCAACTGTCCGGCCAAAGTATACAGTCCGGCTGTCCGGCCAAAGTATACAGTCCGGCTGTCCGGATACCCCCTTGTCCAGGACTCCCTCACCCGCGTGCAGTTCTGATAAGCACTTTTTGCTCTCTTTTTTGTAGATTTTGGATTATGCACTTCGCATCATGCCGATTCAGTGTTGTAGTTCAGTGGCGCACGACTTGCGGCTCCTCTTTTTTCAGCACCTAGAGCTCGCATTTTGGGTGAAAAACTTGATGAAAAAGAGGTTCAGTTCATGTGTACATTGCAAAAAATAATAGTAGTGCAGTGTTTTGCTCATGTGGCTCACTGTTTTGTGTTTTTGCAGTTCACTGTTTCTTTCTTGTGCGATTTTGCATTTTTTAGGGATCCGAGAAATTGAGAGAAGTGGAATTGCAGTCCGGCGGGCTATGACATGCAGTACTTCACGGGTGTCAATGTGGTTTATTTTTTGTACAAGTATTTTTGATATGATCTAGTGCAGCTCGGTTGTCCTCAAATGAAGTTTGGCTGGCTACGAGTTTTTTTTATCTGGCTAGAGCTGATCTTCTTTTTGTTGTCATCGACTCAAGACAGCGCGTGTAGTTCGGCTGGTGCAGTCATGAGGTTCAGCCACCTCCAAAAAGGTTGGGTGTGTTTTTGGTGCAGTACAGTGCATGGGAGTAAAAACTCGGGTCTGTTCTGGTGCAGTTCGATAGTCTCCTATTTGCAGTGTTGATATCTTGAATAAAATTGTTTGAAGAAGACAAAAAAAATAATTTTCTCCAATTTGTGTAGCAGCTCATTACCCCTCCATATGACGTGCAATTTGTTTCATGCGTTTCAAAATTTAGTCAACTACATCAACATCTAAAGTGCGTTTGGTCACATATGTGTTTCATTTTTGAGAGTGATGTTGTTCATTTGCGCCCAACATGAAATTGCAAAAAATTTAGCGAAACAACAAAAAGGTAATGCCGTTCACTTCCATATATCTCGTGGTTCACTTGCCCCCGTCTCGGCGGTCCACTCTCGTTCATAAAAAAAGTTGGAAAACAGACAACAAAAACTCATCTGGAAAATTTATGTCCGACAAAAAAAAACCATGAAGTTCACTTAAACTTCTGATGCAGTGCGGGTTTCAGTCTGAAGCAGTGCACTTTGTTGTCGGATGCAGCTCCCTCGTCAATTTTGGCATGGCGAAAAACAGCATCCGTGATTTAGTAAAATTGAAACTGCTCTTAATCCGCAAAGAATTAGAGAAACTATTCTACATGAAAAAGTTGTGCCTCGACGATATCTTTCCAACGACGTATCACTTCAATCATTCCGACAAGATTTCTGTAAAAAATTCACAAAAAAGGTCGCTGCCTCTCCTTGTCAGCCGCATGATTTTCAAAATTAACTACAAACCGTAAGGAATCTCAAAAACATTTCAATATATGAAAGTTGCGCCTTGTCGGTAGCTTTCCAATGGCGTATCACACACCTCGTTTCGACAAACGGTTCAAACACTTAAGAAAAAACAGTACAAAAATTACAAAAAAATAAAAAAAACAAAACTTTGTGATTTAGTCCATTTGAAAGTGCTCTTAAACCGCAACGAATTAGTGAAAAAACTACATATTAAAAAGATGCTCCTCGATGATATTTTTCCAACGGTGTATCATTTTCTTAATTCCGACGATGGTTTAGAAAAAAATACGAAAAAACGCTCGCTGCCGCTCATCGTGGGCCGCACCATTTCCAAAACTGCTCTTAAACCGTGAGGAATCTCGAAAAGTGTTCAACATGGCAAAGTAGCGCCTAATCCATAGCTTCTCAACGTGATATTACACGCCTTGTTCTAACAAACGGTTAAAAAACTAGAAGAAAAATGATACCGAAAAAGCACTTTGTTCAAACAATGATGTGCACTTTGGTTGAGCGTGTAGTGCGGAAGTGTTATCCGAATAGTTATTCTGCTAATATTAGCAGAATAGGCCAGATATATTCTGCTAAGTGCCGGTTCGTAACGGCCTTTAGTGCCGGTTTGCCAACCGGCACTAAAGAGTGGGGACTAAAGGCCCCCCCTTTAGTACCGGTTCGTCACGAACCGGTGCTAAAGTGACACCACGGGGCACGAGCCAGACCCGTGTGCGCGTATGACATTAGTACCGGTTGGTAACACCAACCGGTACTAAATGTTTGGGGGGGGGGTTGGCTTTATTTTCCATTCAAATTTTTTTTGTTTGCTGGTATTTCACGATACTACAAAATGTACACGTTATGCATATACATAAATAGATTTTCTCGTACGTAGAACCGCATATATATATATATGTATATATATATATATATATCATCGAATGTCTCACAACCAACACCTTTAATTATTCACACATACACATGTATATACATATACAATTTCTCCTGCATATGTTGCCTTTGGTGCCTCCGGAGCACGATGACAAGTGGTTCGTGGGGGCGGTAGCGGGTAATAGTATTCTCCTTTGGGATTTATGACCTGGTCGAGCAAAAATCCGGCTATTTCCTCTTGAAGTGCTAGTATGCGGTCCGATGGTAGGAGCTTATCCTGCACCTCTCTGAACTGTTAAGAAGGAGATCAATATGCATGTGTGTTAGTTGTGTGACTAGATATCGATAATTGTGTGAATAGTGTTCTGACAAACGTACCCAGTCCTGTCTATCAGATCTGCTCCTTTCGCACGTCATCAGGCGAATGTTCTCACAAACGCAGAATGCATACAGATTATTCCCCGGCGCCTGCTTCAGGGCCTTTACGAGAATGGAATTGAATCAGATAATGATTAATCATGCATGATAATTAATTAATGATATTGAAACAAGAATTAAAGAGATGGTAGCTAGCTAGTACTACTTAATTACTTAACTTTGGTCGATGCCATTTGCCCACTTGCCTGGAGTCACCTTGATGAACTTTGCCCATGCCCTGCCCGCCGGCAAAGAAAATTAATAAAGGGGTTATTAAATAGTTCATATCAGGAAATGACGAACTAATAATAGGCCGAGATATAGTTAATAATGATTGAAATTACCTGTTGACTATCCCCTTCACGATGGTGAAGTCTTTATCTGCTTTAGTTAGTGAGTCCAGTAATTCAACTTTTCCTTCCTCAACTTTAATGTCTAACAAGACCCAGTGCCAACTGCATGCGCACACGTTTGCATGTCTTGATTAAGCAGGCATGTGTATAAAATTAATCAACTACCATAAACCGTATACACTTAATTATTAACATCTAGCTAGCTAGTAAGCAAAAACAGAATTTGTAGTACAAGACAGTGTGACTCACGGGAAGTTGTAAGGAAGTAGTATATATTCATTGGTATTGAGGCGCTTCAAGAACTCTATCATGTTTTCCTCTACACCATCTTGATAATATGAAATCTGCCATATGTCCTCATTAACGGTATTTGGGTCAATGAACCCAACGCCATAGCGTCCAGATTTTTTCAGTTCATACATCTTCATCCTGCATATAATACCACAGAAAAAGAATATAGTGAGGATAATTACATGTAATTATTGATCAAAATTATCACTACATAGCTAGCTTGAGACTTAAATTACAGAAAGAAATCACTTACAGACAATAGCAACTGCCGATAGACTTGTCGAGTGCGTCTTGATTGTATAACTGAAATAGTTCTGGATACTCAATGGCCAGAGCTTTCTCATGGTAATAATGCTCATGCTTGACATTCACCATGAGGGACTCTCGATTGGAAATCTTGGTAATGTTCATGTACCATTGATGCAATTCATACATTCTCGTTGGGAGGTCCTTGACCTTGTCTGGATGGACCAAAGGTTGGCCCCGGACATATTTCCATGCTATTTCCGATTCTCTAAGCGGAGGCATGGGCTCGATTTTGAGGAGTTGTCCAACAGAGATATTGAGCATTCGAGCCTGCATTATATGATCCTCCGTTATTACCACATTGCCATGCTGGGGAATGCTAACGGTTTGCCCACAATAATATTTGGCGCGCGTACTCCTCTCATGTGTTGTTGGCACAACAAGCGGGGGGATCGCTTGCGCCTCCTATTCTCCCAACTGGGGAACGGTTTTCCCGCATTTTTTGCCAGCTGCTTGTTGGCTCGAGCTCGAGCTCGCTTCCTTCTTTTGCCGTTCTCGATGTAGTTTCCTGATTTGGCGCTCATAGTCCGAGTCAACAGGCTTGGCAGCTGGTTCTCTAGCCATATGAATGAAGTGGTCAATTACTTTCTCAGGCACTTTCTCCTTTGGCGGCGGTGCCGGTTTCGGTCCAAAATGGGCGTCCACTTGGGCTTGCACTATGGCTGCATTTTGCTCCTTAGTCATGTCGTAAGTCCTCTGAGGAAGAGGAGCGAGGCTTGGACCATATTTATATCGCTTGTCTCCGCCTGTACTTCCTGAACTACCTCGACTCGTACCGCTACACACCAAAGATGCGACATGTCTCTTCTGCAATTGCTGAGACGGCGGAGATGGCTGACATGGCTGAGTTGGACCAGGAGAAGTGGCCTGATGATGTGCCAGACTTGAAGCAGGAGGTGTGGCCTGACACGGTGCCGGACTTAAAACCGGAGAAGTGGCATGACATTGTGCCGGACTTGAAATCAGAGGAGTCAGCTCACGCGTTCGGGGACTTGGAGGAGGTGGCGGACTTTGAGGAGGAGTCGACTCACGTGTTCGTGGACTTGGAGGAGCGGGAGTCTGCTGACTCGGTGGCGGACTTCGAGGAGGAGTCGGCAGACGACGCGGTGTCGGTGGACTTCGAAAGATGATGCAATCCTTTCTCCATAGGATGATATGATGTATGGCCTCTCTGAGTGTGCGCTCGTCTTGACCTCCAGGAATGTCAAGCTGTAGCCCCGAATATGGGTCCACCACTTCATCAACCATGACACGAGCATAGCCCTCTGGAATCGGGATGCAATGGAAGGTTGCTTCGGGGGTAACTAGAAAAGCAACGCAGTCCGCCACCTTCATGGATATGTTCTTCATTTTGGAGTGTAGCTCACAGTTAGTGTTCTCTATGATGTCATCCACAGGGTATGTATCCAGCAGTGTGTCGCCCGGTGCAGAACCAACCTTCTTCTCGGCATGGACGGGACGGTGCTATCCAATGCTGGACGATCATCCACTTGATGATGCCGCTGCTGAGACCCCCTTTCCTGGCTAAATGAGTCGATCTGCTGCTGCTGCTGGAATTTGAGTGCCAGGTCTGCGTGCCTTGCTTCTAGGCCTTGAAGGTGTTCTGCGTCCTTCTTCCTCTGCTCCTCCTCCAGCTTCCTTTTCTTCTCCTCCTCCATCTTCCTTCTTGCACGGGTCCTGTAGTCCTCGTTCCATTCTGAAAAGCCCTCATACCAGGGAATAACGCCCTTGCCTCGTGTTCTACCCGGGTGTTCAGGATTTCCCAGGGTGCGCGTAAGCTCGTCGTTCTCTCTGTTGGGCGTGAACACCCCCCTTCGAGCTTCTTCTATTGCGTCAATTATCTTTTGTTCGGCTCCTTTTAGATTTGCCTTATGTGAAACTTCGCCTGTCTTCGGGTCCAACGCCCCCCCATGCGCATAGAACCAAGTTCTGCACCTGGGGGGGCAGTTCCTAGTAACCGGAGTGACCCCTGCATCCTCCATCTCTTGCTCATACTTATCCCACTTAGGCAATCCCACCGCGTAGCCACCTGGACCCAGCCTATGGAACTGCGTCTTTTTTGCGGCTTTGCCTTGTCTTTCATCGACCGTTCCTTAGATAATTCTGAATCCTTGAAGGTCACGAAATCGTCCCAGTGTTCTCTTTTCTTCTCTAGTGTTCCCGTGAAATCTGGAGTCTTCCTATCATTAGCAAGGTAGTTGGCCCATACAGTTTTCTTGTGGGTGTTGAATGCATTTGCCATCCTCTTAAGAGCAGCGGCCTTGACTTTCTCCACATCTGCTTCAGTGAAATGATCTGGTAGGGCGAAATGTTCCATCAGAGATTTCAAAAGGTCTTTTTTGGCTCTGTCGTCGACCCAAGTAACACCTGTACGTTTAGTCTTTGGCTCTTTCCATTCTTGAATGGAGATCGGGAGTCTGTCCTTCACAAGAACTCCGCACTGATGAGTCCACTTGTCCGCAACGTTCTTAGGCGTGAGGGGTTCGCCACTAAGTTTGGTGGATTCGATGTGGTACTTTACACCATCCTTCAACAATCTTCCCGGGCCTCGCTTTGTCTTGCTGTCTGTAGAAGCAGATTTGCTCGATCCGGAGGGCTGAAAGAAGAAAGATCGATTCGTTAATATATCTTCAATAAAAAAACATGTGATGATCACTATGATGCATGCTTATATAAATATACCTCTCTAGTAGTCTTTGTTATTTGAAGATCAGCATTGTCTGTGTCATCACAAACATTGTCTGTGTCATCATAATCATAATCACAGTTCATGACTTCATCATCTCGGTCGTCGAGATCGAATATCTTTTCATCACCCTCTCTGGTATTGTTCAGATATTGGGAGCCGTCATCTGCTTCATTCAGATCATATAGCCTGTGAGGGTTGCATATGATGTCGAACAATTCCTCTTCTCTCTCTCTGCCGGTATTGTCCTCCATAGCTTTTACTTTACTAATACAGAAGTAATATAAAACAATTTAGTATTCAAATTACAATGCATGGATGCAATTAATCAATAAGGAAAAACTGAATCTCGAATACATCGTCTCGAATATATAATCTCGAATACATCATCGTCTTAATATATATAATCTCAAATATATCATCTTGAATATTATATATCGAATACATCACTAGCTAGGTACCTAATAAAGATTGAGTACTACAGAAGAATCTAGGGCGCCACTCGCGGTTCCTGGGGCGCGGGCGGTGCACACCCAAAGAGAAGGAACCATCACAGGATCATATCTCCGGTCATCTGCCCAAAGAATCCGCCAAGTAGTGGAGAATCTGACGTCGTCCATAGCAGCCATGTAGCGATGGACGTGCTCATCTTCCTCCCTGACACGACGACGCACCACCTCCGGCGGGGCCGGCTGCCTCTGCACCGAATGTGGCCCACGCGAACGCCACCAAAGAAGATTAGGGTCGACGATGGGACCCGAGGTCGGGTTCCTCACCAAGCGGCGTGCCCCTCCAGGTAGCACCTCCCAGCGCCAGCTTGGCGGCGCCCAGTCCCGGACATGGGTCCTCTGAAGCAGGACATCGTCGCGAACGGGTCGACGGTGAGGATGCGGGCCGGACATATCGTCGAGAACAAATACTATATGCCCGCAAAAAGTAACATTTTTTAAATGATTGGATTGTGATAACTAAAATTCTATATATATGCAAATTCTAACAAGTTGACATTAATCTAATTCATCTAACTAAAACTAATTCTAAAATTTCCTGATTATATAACTAACATTTCTATAACAATTCTAATATTTATATAACTAAAAACAGAAAAATTGCTAACATTTGTATAAATATTTCTATAACTAAAAAACAGAAAACATTTATAACATTTCTATATAACTAACATTTCTAATATTTATATAACTTAAAAACAGAATAATTTCTAACATTTCTATAACTAAAAAACAGAAAAAATTATAACAAACAAACAAGTGTGTGTGTAGTGTGTATGTGTATGTGGACATGGCGGCCGGGGCGAGCTCACCGGCGAGGCGACGACGGGGCGGTGACGACGGGGCGACGGGACAGGGCGGCGACGACGGGGCGGGGCGGGGCACGGCGACGGGGACAACGGGGACGGGGACGGCCGGGGCGGCAACGTCGACGGGGGCGGCGATGAGGGGGCGGGGACGGCCGGGGTCGGCGACGAGGGGCGGGGGCGGCGACATCGACGGGGATGGCGTCGATCGGGGCAGGGTGGCGCGACGGAGGGAGGAAACAGAGGGAAGAAACAGAGGGAAAGTGAATTTTTTTCAACTGGTCTATATATAGGATGGACCTTTAGTACCGGTTGGAGCCACCAACCAGTACTAAAGGTCTGTTTTGGCCAGGCCAAGCGGCGGGAAGCGCACCCCCTTTAGTACCGGGTTGTGGCTCCAACGGGTACTAAAGGGGGGGGGTCTTTAGTACCGGTTGGAGCCACGACCCGGTAGTAAAGGGGGTGCGCTGGCTCCAGGCGATGCGCAAGTTTAGTCCCACCTCGCTAGCCGAGGGGCTATCGTACTGGTTTATAAGCCCCAGTGTGGTAGCTCTCTCAAGCTCCTCTCCTAAGCAGGCCTACTGGGCCTACCTATCCTCTTCTGCCTAGTGGGCCTATTCGGCCTTTGCGGGCCTGCATCCTGCCCAACAAAAGTTTGTGTTCCTACTCGTATGCAGGTCGCTTTGGCCGAGTAGGCGGGCTTTTTTATTTTCTTAATTTTTTTCGCTTTATTTATTTTCGCTTTATTTATTTTTGAGTTGTTTATTGTTGTATTTAGAGTTTCTTTAGGAATATTTTTGCTTTACGTACAAAAATTACAAACTTTCTGTTAGTGCCGGTAGTTTTCAAATTTGAATAGTTTAAATTTTGAATTATTTGAATTTTGTGTGAATCACTAGTTTGTGAATAACTTAACTTTGAAAAAAGTTTTTTCAGTGATTCTTTTTTCTTATGTTTATTATTAGTGTGTTTTATCATTATATTCAATTTGGTAATGCTTAGATTATTTAAAAAATGAAATGCCTTTGTAACAGTTGACTTTTCTTCGGAAACCCTGATACATCGAAAGAGATTGTCCATTTTGTACACGAAGTGCATCCTGTTTTTGCCGTAACCCTCTCTACTTTTTTGCACATGCTATTTGTATGAAATTATGATACCATGCCAACTTTCAACCTTTTCTGAGTTCATTTGAAATGTTTTTCAATTTCAGGGTCATTTAGCTGGAAAAAATCAGTAAATGCATGAAAAGCATTTGTTTGCACATAAAATTTCTTCGTGTTTCAAATGCCAAAACACATAACTACCCTAACTATTATAGACATTCCTTCCTGGGTGTGAAACACAGAAGAAAGTGATGATAGTGAAGCCGATCACATCCTAGATCTTTCGGTGTGAAACTTTTTCTTCGCGTGTGTCCCTTTGCGCCGTAGCCATGGAAAATCTTCATCATTTAACTGGATGCTCGGGTCAATATTCACTGTGAATATAGCAATTTCATCAAACTTTTCATAATCTTCTGACATGTCTGTCTTTTCATCCACTCCCACAATGTTTATTTTTCCTGAAAGAACTATGTGGCGCTTTGGCTCGTCGTATGATCCATTCGCTTCCTTATCTTTTCTTTTTCTCGGCCTGGTAGACATGTCTTTCACATAAAAAACCTGCGCCACATCATTGGCTAGGACGAATGGTTCGTCTGCATACGCAAGATTGTTGAGATCCACTGTTGTCATTCCGTACTGCGGGTCTTCCGTTACCCCGCCTCGTGTCATATTGACCCATTTGCACCAAAACAAAAGGACCTTCAAATCACGTCCATAGTTAAGTTCCCATATGTCCTCTATGTAACCGTAATATGTTTCCTTTCCCGTGTTGGTTGTTGCATCAAAGCGGACACCACTGTTTTGGTTGGTGCTCTTCTTATCTTGGGCGGTCGTGTAAAATGTATTCCCATTTATCTGGTACCCTTTGAAAGTCATTATATTCGAAGATGGTAACTGGGACAGCGAGTACAGGTCATTTTGAATATCGCCATCATTCAAGGCACGTTTCTGCAACCAACCGGCGAAAGTCCTCGTTTGTTCGCGTGTAATCCAGTCGTAAGACTTCTTCGGGTGTTTGGACTGTAGAAAATTCTTGTGTTCCTCCATATACAGAGCCACCAAGGCGGAATTCTGTAGAACTGTGTAGTCTGCTTCAGTGAGAGAATGCCCGTCCATACATATTATTTGATGCCCTCCTAGCGTGCCTTTTCCTTCCAGTCTACCCTTATGCTTAAGGTCAGGAATAAAGTCAATACAAAACTCAATGACCTCCTCATTTTCATGGCCCTTCGAGATGCTTCCTTCTGGCCTAGCACGGTTATGAACATATTTCTTCAAGAATCCCATGAACCTTTCAAAGGGGAACATATTGTGTAGAAATACAGGACCCAAAACGTTAATCTCTTCCCAAAGGTGAACTAGGACATGCGTCATGATGTTGAAGAAGGATGGTGGGAAGACCAACTCGAAACTGACAAGACATTGCACCAAATCATTCTGTAACCTTGGTATGATTTCTGGATCGATTACCTTCTGAGAGATTGCATTGAGGAATGCACATAGGTTCACAATGGCAAATCGAACGTTTTTCAGTAGAAGCCCCCTCAATGCAACTGGAAAGAGTTGCGTCATAATCACGTGGCAGTCATGAGACTTTAGGTTCTGGAACTTTTTCTCTGCCATATTTATTATTCCCTTTATATTCGACGAGAAGCCAGACGGTACCTTCATGCTGAGCAGGCATTCGAAGAAGATTTCCTTCTCTTCTTTGGTAAGAGCATAGCTGGCCTGACCCTGATGTATGCCGTCTTTTCCATGCATACGTTGCTGGTCCTCCCGTGCCTCTGGTGTATCTTTTGTCTTCCCATACACGCCCAAAAAGCCAAGCAGGGTCACGCAAAGATTCTTCGTCACGTGCATCACGTTGATTGCGGAGCGGACCTCTAGGTCTTTCCAATATGGCAGGTCCCAAAATATAGATTTCTTCTTCCACATGGGTGCGCGTCCGTTAGCGTCCTTCGGAACAGGTTGTCCGCCAGGACCCTTTCCAAAGATTACCTTCAAATCCTTGACCATATCATGTACATCAGCACCAGTACGGGGGCGAGGCTTCGTCCGGTGATCCGCCTCACCTTTGAAATGCTTGCCTTTCTTTCTTACGGGATGCCTTGTCGGAAGAAATCGACGATGTCCCAGGTACACATTCTTCCTACAACTATCCAAATATATACTGTCGGTATCATCCAAACAGTGCGTGCATCCGCGGTATCCCTTGTTTGTCTGTCCTGAAAGGTTACTGAGAGCAGGCCAATCATTGATGGTCACGAACAGCAACGCCTTTAGGTCAAATTCTTCCTGTCCGTGCTCATCCCACGCACGTACACCTGTTCCATTCCACAGCTGTAATAGTTCTTCAACTAATGGCCTTAGGTACACATCAATGTCGTTGCCGGGTTGCTTAGGGCCTTGGATGAGCACTGGCATCATAATGAACTTCCGCTTCATGCATAACCAAGGAGGAAGGTTATACAAACATAGAGTCACAGGCCACGAGCTATGGTTGCTGCTCTGCTCCCCAAAAGGATTAATGCCATCTGCGCTTAGACCAAACCATACGTTCCTTGGGTCACCTGCAAACTCCTCCCAGTACTTTCTCTCGATTTTTCTCCACTGCGAACCGTCAGCGGGTACTCTCAACTTTCCGTCTTTCTTACGGTCTTCTGCGTGCCACCGCATCGCCTTCGCATGCTCTTTGTTTTGGAACAAACGTTTCAACCGTGGTATTATAGGAGCATACCACATCACCTTGGCAGGAATATTCTTCCTGGGGCGCTCTCCCTCGACATCACCAGGGTCATCGCGACTGATCTTATAACGCAATGCACCGCATACCGGGAAAGCGTTCAAATCCTCATACTCACTGCGGTAGAGGATTCAGTCATTAGGGCATGCATGTATCTTTTGCACCTCTAACCCTAGAGGGTAGACAACCTTCTTTGCTTCATATGTACTCTCGGGCAATTCGTTGTCCTTTGGAAGCATATTCTTTATCATTACCAGCAACTTTCCAAATCCCTTGTTAGATACACCATTCTCTGCCTTCCAGTGCAGCAATTCAAGTGTGGTGCCCAACTTTTTTTTGTCAGCTTCGCAATTCGGGTACAACAATTTCTTGTGATCCTCTAACATGCGCTGCAACTTCGTCCTCTCCTGATCACTTGCGCAGTTTCTCTTTGCATCGGCAATGGCCCGACCTAGATCATCAGTGGGCTCATCTGATGCCTCTTCTTCAGCTTCTTCCCGCATTGCCAGATCAGCTTCTTCCCCCATTGTTGTATCATCATATTCAGGGAACCGATGGCCAGGATAGCCGTCGTCGTCCTCTTCTGCTTCATTGTCTTCCATCATAACCCCTATTTCTCCGTGCTTGGTCCAAACATTATAGTGGGGCATGAAACCGGACTTAAATAGGTGGACGTGAATGGTTTTTGACGTAGAGTAACTGTGACCATTCTTACAGCTAGCACATGGATTAGGCATAAAACCATCCGCCCGCGTGTTTGCTTCAGCGGCCTGCAGAAAAGTATGCACGCCATTAATGAACTCAGGAGAGCATCGGTCATCATACATCCATTGTCGGCTCATCTTCATTACACAACACCGAATAGACCAAATTAATACAAGTTCATACATAAATTTCATATATGGCACTTAATTAAATGCAACATATAAATAACTCTCTAGCTAAAGAATTTAAATGCAACAACAAATGCGATCAAGATCGCAACTAAGGTAACAATTGATGCAACAGCATAATGATACCAAGCCACACTATCAATGGCATATTTTCTAATCTTTCTAATCTTCAACCTCATTTTCTCCATCTTGATCTTGTGATCATCGACGACATCGGCAACATGCAACTCCAATTCCATCTTCTCCCCCTCAATTCTTTTCAATTTTTCTTTCAAATACTCGTTTTCTCTTTCAACTAAATTTAACCTCTCGACAATAGGGTTGGTTGGAATTTCCGGTTCACATACCTCCAAGATAAAAATACCTATGTCAACTTGATGGGCATAATTTGTCATAAACACGAAATGCAACAACAAGTTTTAAAAGAAAATATACCACATCTGAATCATAACAAGGACGAGGGCCGATGGGGACGGATACCAAAACCATGGCACTATGTATAACAAACAACGTACAAGTAAGATAATTATACGAGTAACTATATATCCAAATCACACAAACATCAATTTGGTAATGTAAAACATTTATGAACAAGAGCCTCACCACAAGGTGGTGCCGGCGACGGGACGGTGCGGGCGATCGACGGTGGTTACGATGGAGATTTAGAAGGCACTAAATAAACCACACCTACATATGCAAACTAAGTGTTATTTTTGACCTCAAATTGCATATAAATCAAATACTAGCAAATATAATTCCTCCCAAATTAATCACTATACAAAGCATTGCAAGAGCTAATCTAGCAATGAGAGTTGAAATGACAAAGTTGCTAACCTTTGTGATCATTTGAATGGATGGGGGCCTTCAAATCTTGACAAATTTTGGGCAAAATTTGTGAGGAGCTCGAGGAAGAGAGGGGAAGAACAGAGGAAGTGAGGGGAAAGCGGAAGAACAGAGTGGCTCGGGTGGACGAAGGGTTTATGTACGTCGACCTTTAGTACCGGTTCGTGCCACGAACCGGTACTAAAGGTGCTGGAGGGGCCCAGACTGACAACACCCTGCCACCACTCTCTTTAGTACCGGTTCGTGGCACGAAACGGTGCTAAAGGTTCGCCACGAACTGGTACTAATGAGAACGGCCGGCTAGCCGTTGGAACCGACACTAATGGACACATTAGTGCCGGCTCATAATCAAACCGGCATTAATGTGTCTCATATTAGGTCCTTTTTCTACTAGTGATTGAACTTTTGCTTTGTTTTTTGGGTAAGGTTTTCCTCTTAAAGTTTCAGTGGTTTATGGTAGCATTGCCCCTGTACTTACGTAGTTTATGTCATCGAACTGAATGATATTTTATTCAAAAAGAAAATCTTTTTTTGTTTCTTTTTTTTGAACTTAACATTTTTTTACAACGATGTTCTAAACTTCTGTCATTTTACGACTTGTACTTTTACCATTTGAATTTCTATGGGGTTTCTTTTTTTGCTTGAACTTTTACAATTTGAATTTCTGCCATTTCTTTTATTCTGAAGGACCACTGTTTTTAACTCGTACTGATCAATATTTTTAATTCAAACCATTTTTCCTATCATCATCTGACATTTTTGTCTAGTTTTTGTCTAGTTTTGGGTTGCACCCGAGGCAAATGAATCATACCAAAAACTGATAGAAAATCATACACTTTCCTCACGAAACCAAACTTCTAAACTTTCCTACAATAATTCTTTGAATTTGCACACACAGCTTAATTGAACTTTCAACATTGGATCCCCTAATTATACATAACAGTGAGTTTATACGAACTAGTTCTCATTGGACTGATGTCCGCATTCCACTTGGACGGATGCCAGTCACCATGATGGACCAGCTAGTGGCCAAGTTCACACAAGGTGGAGGTGATTAGGGGAAGCATGGTTCATGGATGACCTTCATCTTGCCGCCGGATACGGGCCGCTCGCGCTCGTGGACGCCGTCGACCAGACTCGAGGTAGCACCACTCGTGGACGGAGATCAATAGAGCCTGACATGCACTACAACCCAATCCAATCCTGTCATATAACAAGGAACAAATAATAATTTATATTTTGTTAATTTCTGAAGGTATCTATACAACAAATTAGAACTTCAGAGGGGTATTTTTTTCATACAAACTGTGTCCATGCTATAGGTTTGAATAAATTGAGAGAGAGAGAGAGAGAGAGTATTATGTACTAAATTCATGTGGAGAGCAGAGCAGCTGCGCGTCTAGGATGGGCTGCCCCGGATGATAAGTTAAGTTATAGTGATCCATTAATAACAGGTCAAACCCTCCTTATGCTTTGAGTGCACTAGAACAGAGAACAAACCGATGCTCTATCAAAAGTTCAACCAGGCCAAATTTGAAACTGGCCAAACCAGTAGTTGACATGCAACACTCATTGTTCTCTAACACTCACATAATACACATAGAACACACACACTTAAGTTCAGAGAACCATCCCATTTATTTTCAGAGAATAAATGCATTTAAGCTCAAAGAAAAAATGTGTTTAGGTTCAGAGAACAAAACAATCTTTAGTGTGACTTTCTACGTACGGATAATCGCAAAAGGAACATAGTTGGACTGAAGCTCTAAATTTTGTAGAACTTACGAAAAAATGTGCAGGTGGGGTTATGCTGCTGCTAGTTACTAAAATAAATGGCAGAGGATGAACAAGGGACACACACCATACCGCAATGGCACGAGGAAGCTGCTGGCCGTAGCATCTCCTTTCCTTCTCAGTATAATGTCTTTGAACCTTATACAAGGGCGGCATTGCACTGCACAGGAGGCGGCGAGGGATGAGCATCAAGTGGTAATTAAGGAAGGCTACCAAACAAACGGAAGTAGCATTTTTTACATGACGGGTAGTGGTCGGTATTGGTTCATTGCTTTAGCCATCCAATGGTGTCAACAAGGATGTTGTAGCTCTTGTCCTTGATGGGCGCCCAGTTATCGTCGAAGAGCTTGAGGAGGCGATTCAAGACTGGCCAAACATGTAATTGGAAAAGGTAAGAGGCTTCATGGCCTCTAGCTCCTTTCTAGTAGCATTAGCATTATTGGAAACCATGGCCTTTAATTAAATGGTTCAGGGATCACTCTCAGTCAGCCCCATTGCCACTTGTGCTGCACACAACATGAATGTAAAGAAGATGGTGACTCATCGTTTTTTCTTTATGATATATAGAAACTTACAGAATTTTGAAACTTGCACTGAAGATATTTAGGTGATATATCTAAACTTTACAGAATTTTGAAGAAACTCGTTGCAAATCATTACTTATTTAGGTGATATATTTGAAGTTACAGAATTTTGAAACTTGCACTGACGATATTTCTGCACACACACCAACTATTCTGTGATTTTAGCAATGCCACTAAACTTTTTTACTTCACTGAAATCTTAACACTTGGTGGGCTAAAGATAAAAAAAACTACCGATTATTACAATATCAGCGGAAGTTCTCTGTTAGAGAGTGAAAGAGACAAACCAAAAGAAATTTAGATCATAACAGAAATGCATTTACTGGGTTTTTCTGTAGGGTGGACTTATGTTCCTTTCTACGTAGCACTAAACTTTCTGAAAGTTTGAAATCTGAACTTTTGTTCTTAAGTACCAATACTACATAACACATAAATCCAATTTGTTTATGTGTATCAATAATTTTGTTCTTTAAGTTTCTGCACTTTTTTTTGCTATAACGACTATAATCATTTCTGTACCCCTGCCAATGATATTTTTGAACTTCAATTATAAATAAAGAACACATACTATAATTTAGATTGTCACTCCACATAGGGGTCTTCTTCGGGGTAGCCTGGTTGCAGAAACAGCAGCAGCAACCATGCAGGGCTTAGACAGGACTAGGCCGTACTGCAGCAGCGCCAGCTCCACAAAAAACAGACAGTGCTCTCCATATAGACAAATACATCCAAGAGAAGACAAGTGAAACATCAGCACATAGACTCACTGCTTTGGCAAAATGGCAAATACGTACTACATCTGCAGAATTTGTAAAAATTTGGTGTTCCTTTTACCTCCTTGTCGCTCTTCTTATCTCAGGAGGATGACGCAGCCTTGGCGACGTAAGCAGGCATCGCTGCCGGCAATACTTGGCGCACCGGAGAACCTGCACTGAAGGTGCATTTAAGCATCAAAAGGCAAAGTGACTACGCGGGCGACAAAATATAAAGTGTGTGTATGTAAAGATTATAAGAAACATGTGCATTTAAGCATCTTCCGAAAAGCTTAGTACAAATAAAGCATAGGAGCAGGAAGAGAGAGATGGATACCTCCTCGAAGGAGTGTGGCAGGGGTCACGGTGCGCAGGAGGCCGGTGACGGAGCATGCAGTGACACAAATGGTCGTGTTTGCAACACACGAAATGACGCAGGTGTCCGAACTGATGGCCACAACGAAACTCAGACGCCCTGAAGCCATGGGGTTGGACTGATGGACGCGACGAACTCCACCACCATGGGCTGTCTTGGGCCGCAGTGGCTCTAGTGGAGGAACTACACGATACACAATTTTTTCCATCATGCAAAGTAAACATTTGGACTTAAATAGTCCAATTAGATCTACTAAATACAACCAACCCTCTGAACATTAAGTTTGTAAACAATGTGTGCAGTGACAATGAACTAATGAACTATAGACAGTCGGGGGTTAGAAAAATAAACTTGTTCATACAAGTTTACTAACGAAAATGACTGCAATACAGGGAGGAACGAAATTGTATACCAGGAGCAGTACACGCTCACGGAGCTCCTTCAAATCAGTGGCACTGACGGGGTGTTAGAGGATGGTCGTGAGCCTGCAAATCCAGTGAGGGAACTGAAACCAGCAGCAGCAGAGTACTTTGTCAAACCAGGATTGCGTATACAAGTTTGTTGAAATGGGGCAGTGAAGTCTCACTAGCAGTACTTCTGATGTAGTAATACATGGACTTGCTGTTAAATACACATGGACCTGCTGTCTTTGCCACTTCTCTTGCGCTTCCAAACTGTCTCTCGCTTCGCCTCTCCATCGGCCATCAGACCCTGAAGGGAACATGTGATCATGCTTGTCAGATATATGTGCGTCAGGTGTAGAGCCATCCATGTCTCAATACAACTGATGTCGGGAGCTTCAAAAAATCAGAATGCGCAATGGACTTCACTGCCCTATCTAAGATTTTTGTTGCATTATCTCTTCTCCATCTTACTATCAGTTCTACACCTAAAAATAAGTCAGGCAACTCCAAGCTTGCTTTCACAACATTGGATTAGACACGTACTCCCTCCATCCGAAAATACTTGTCATCAAAATGGATAAAAAGAGATGTATCTAGAACTAAAATACATCTAGATACATCCCCTTTTATCTAGTTTCATGACAAGTATTTCCGGACGGAGGGAGTATGTTTTAGTGCTGATTAATTACCTGATGATTGAGCAACTGATGGTTAGGGCTTTGCTTTCTTTTTCTTGCACGGTAGTGGGTTTGGGCCCTGCAGAAGGACTATCAAAATGTTAATGCTGCCCACTAGATCATAACAAGCAAATATAGTCGTGCTCGTGCATATGACGAATATCTGAAAAACAGTAGATGAAGATACAACCTTTGCTCTGTTCGTCAAGCAATTTCAGCTAGTGGTCCGCAAGCAATTTTAGAACACCATGCATTTTTAGCTAGTGAAACATGTGACGAAGAATTGAACTCAAAAAACAAGATTTTTTGGAGATGGAAGAAGGCGTTGGACGTCGGGCGAACCTGCTACGCCTACTCCTGCGGACTGATGGCTCCGGTGAAGTGGAGCTGATGGAGGCGGGGTTCAGAGCAGCGGCTGGGCGCATCGGGATTTGGCCGCTATAGGGGATCCGCTACCTCTACTCCTGTGGACTGACGGCTCCGGTGAAGTGGAGCTGATGGAGGCGGGGTTCACGAGCACCGGCTGGGCGCGCCAGTATTTGGCTCTGTAAAGATGAAGTGCAAATCACATTAAAGGTGAACTAAAAATCTTCCTAGCAACCTCGTCCAATTGCATTACTCGTAACATGATCTATAGAGAGACTTACATCCCAAATAAAATACATGCAGAGATGGTCGACCACCAGCTTGTTTATATCAAAAAATTTAAGAAGCCAATGAACTTTAGCATGACAAGTAGATCAATACAGCATGCAACTTATGTAGTTGCTTAACTCTAAACACATGGTAATAATTTCAGTCACTTAAGAACTATAACAATAAAGCATTACCACACTGATTTACTTGTTTAATATTCAAAATGGGTTTCAAACACAACTTATAAGCAGGCACTGCTTACTTTTGCTCTCCCACTTGGACTGAACAGGCAAATACAGAACGCATCACTTGCGCTAACAACCCGGAAATCCAATGAACACAAAAAATATAGAATTATTCCGATACCTCGGGCGAATGGCTCTGCATATTTCGCTCCAGATGCGTCGGTTGGACTGATCTCCTTCTCCCATCTGGACGGATAAATTGTAGAACTTGCATGTCGACGTTGCAAAACTCACACTTTGGACGGATCTCCTTCTTCCATCTGGACTGACAGTTGTAGAACTTCCATCAGGCAACTCACGTAACAAGCACGAATACAGCGATATCAACGAGAAATCGTGAGGAGGAGTGGTGGTCGCAGCGGTGGCAGGCGTGGGGAGGGTGGAGACGTGGTCGTGGCGGCGGTGGGTGCATGCGGAAGCGGGTGGGAAGGACAGGATGCTGGCGGCGCTGGGGACGGGCTCATCACATGAAACTGTATTTTTCTATAACACACATGAAACTGTATTTGTGCTTACTTTATGAACTGATGATAAATTACATCATGAACTCCTACGCATAGTGTTTGTTTCTTTTTTTTGGACAGAGCATATGATTTGTGAGCTGCATAGACGAGATAAATCATCCATTCTACACTTTCTAAACACTCGAGATAGCAATACACGAACTTACCGGGAGAGATCACACTGAACTGATGGGGCTCTGAAATGTAGATGGCAAGTATGCACTCTGCCGCTCTGCTGTGAGGGGAGTTTTCATTATCACTGGCATCCTTGTCATACTGAGCAGGAGATGGGCACCCAGTTATCATCGAAGAGCTTGAGGAGGTGCTTCAGGACTGGCCAAACATCCTAATTGGAGAAGCCAAGAGGCTTCATGGCCTCTAGCTCCTTTCTAGTATCATTAGCATTGTTGGAAACCATGGCCTTTAATGAAATGGTTCAGGGATCACTCGTAGTCAGTCCCATTGCTACTTTTGCTGCAGAGAACATGAATATAAAGCAGATGGTGACTCATTGATTTTTCTTTACGACATATCTAAACTTAAAGAATTTTGAAACTTGCACTGATGATATTTATGTGATATATCTAAACTTTACAGAATTTTGAAGAAATTCGCTGCAAATAATTACATATTTAGGTGATATATCTAAAGCTACAGAATTTTGAAACTTGCACTGACGATATTTCTGCACACGCACCAACTATTCTGTGATTTTAGCAATGCCACTAAATTTACTTGTCCATGACCTGTAAAATGAACTGAAAATGCATACGAAGGTGCACTGAAAAGGATGCTTTTTTCATTTTTGTTCTAGAGACATATCAACTAACTTAGAAGCATACTCACGGCCCTATATAGGGATGTTACTAGTTTTGTTTGGTTCTTAAGAGACATAAACAAACACCTAGCAAGCACAAAGGTACTAATTTTTTTCCTGTTTGTCCTTGTTTTTTCTCATAGCAAATTCATGTCATACAAATGCAAAATCAAGACAAAAATGGTTGTGTCAAGTAGCAATCAGCAGGTAGCATATGCACATGCACGTAATTTTGAGAGTGAAAGAACAGAGAACAAGAGTCAAAGATGAAACAAAAACATTTTTACTAGTTCATAAAATCATCAGCTATCAGTTCAAGAGTCGAAATGGACAGAGTTCGAGTCTCAGCAATAAGTTCACGCAAGCTACAGAGATGGAGAGAACTTTTTTTAGAATTGAACTGAATTGAAAAAACAAACTGAACTGAGTGTGTCGATTTACAGGAGGTGGGGCCGGCCGGGTGCATGCTCGACGCAGCGTGCCTCGTGCGGTAGTGAGCAAGAGGAAGAGCCAGCCCGGGGTGTGCTCGGCGCGGCGCTAGAAGGTGGCAGGAGGAGTGAGGATGCCGGGCACACCGCCCCGGAGGTGACTGCAGGAGCACGGCGACGGGGTCGCATGTCCGGTAGGTGGAGCGCGGGGTGACCTTCACGCAGCTCTTTGAGCGACCAAGCATGGAGCAAGAAGTTGGACTGCCAAGTTGGATAGCGCGCAGTGGCCGCGGGATGTAGCGACGCGGATGCGACGGTCCGCTGCGGGGGTGGGGGTCGCCAAGACGGTGGTAGGGACGGCTGGTCGCGGCGATTGGTGGCGCTAGGATGGCTCCCGACGGCGACGGCTAGATGCAGGGTGGCAACGGTGGCGCTTGCAAGTAGGGAGGCACGCCGATGGCGGGGGGAAGCGGGGAGTGAGGGCGACGCCGGTGGTGGATGGAAGAAGGGGAGGCGCCGGCGTTGGGTGGAAGCTAGGGCTGGCGCCAGGAGCGAGGGAGGAAGTGGGGGGAGGGGGGAAGCGGGGAGTGATGGCGGCGCTGGTGGCGAGTGGAAGCAGGGGCGGTGCCGGCGTTGGGTGGAAGTAGGAGGCGGCGCCGGGAGCGAGGGAGGAAGTGGGGGCGGGGCAGCGCCGGGATGCGGGGAGGAGGTGGGGGCAGGCGGGCAGAGCCGGGAGCTGTGGGCAGGTGGGGGCGGGCGGCGCCGGAAGCCGGGGGCAGGTGGGTGGCGGACGGCGCTGGGAGCTGGGGAGGATGTGGTGGGCGGGCGGCGCCGACTAGGAGAAGGTAAGATGGGGGTTGGTCGGCAGGGTGGGGTTGGGATTTTTTTTAGTTCAGTATCGGTTCGGGTTGATCAGCTGATGTAAAAAACCAGATGCGGTCTATATAGGGTGAGATGGTAACAAAATATTATTCTGTTAGTAGTAACAAAATAGCCCTATCCTCGACTATACAAGGAAGGAAGAGGTCTTGTTGCACAAGAAATACACATGCAATATATATATACATCTGAAAGCCCCCACCCCCCCCCCCCCACCCACCGCGAGCGTGCGCGCAGGCGAAGCGTCGCCACTGCGGACGCAAAGGCTGGATCAAAACTCTTGGAAGGACGCCGTAGGCAAACCTTTGGTCATGATGTTTGCAAACTGTTGGGAAGTAGGGACATGGAGACACGTATATGTCCAAGAGCCACCTGTTCCCGATCAAAGTGAATGTCAAACTCAATGTGCTTGGTGGGGCACTGATGAACAGGGTTAGTGGAGAGGTAAACTACGGGAGACGTTGTCACAATAGACGATCATGGCCATGTCAATAAGACAAGAGAGCTCATGAAGAAGATGACGAAGCCACGAGAACTCTCCAACGACGTTAGCCACCGTTAAATACTCTGCCTCAACACTAGAACAACAGACGGTGGGCCGCTGCTTGGACGACCAAGAGATCAAGGATGGTTCAAGATAAACGCAATATCCCGAAGTAGAACGTTGTGTGTCAGGGCATGCCGGCCCAGTCAGCATGCGAGTATGCGGTGATATCAAGTGTGGTAGAGGCATGAAGAGACAACCCGACATGCATGGTGCCGCGGATATGGCGGAGAACCGCTTCACTGTAGTCCAATGAGCGTCACGGGGAGCATCCATGTGCAAGCAGACCTGCAGGACAGCAAACTGGAGCTCTGGTCGTGTCAGGGTGAGATACCAAAGAGCACCCACAATAGATCGATAAAACCAAGCATATGAAGCAGGAGATCCATCGGTAGCAGAGAGCCTTGCCTTCGTGGCAACAGGCGTGGACACGGGTTTGCAATTAAGCCTCGCAGCGCGATCAAGAAGCTCATGAGCGTACTTTCGCTGATGAAGATAGAAGCCATACGTCAAGGAAATACGCCCTAGAGGCAAAAATAAAGTTATTATTTTATATTTCCTTATTTCATGATAAATGTTTATTATTCATGCTAGAATTGTATTAACCGGATACTTCATACATGTCTGGATACATAGACAAAATCACATGTGCCTAGTAATCGTCTACTAGAGTAGCTCCTTGATAAAAAATTGTTAAGGTTTCCTAGACATGGACATGTGCTGTCATTTGATGAACCGGATCACAACATTAGGAGAATGATGTGATGGACAAGACCCATCCGTTAGCTTACACTAGTAGAAAAACACCTATTAGTCCCGGTTCGTAAGGGCCTTTAGTCCCGGTTCATGAACCGGGACTAATGGGTCGTTACTAATGCCTCCACCCATTAGTCCCGGTTCAAACACGAACCGGGACAGATGTGCCTCCACGTGGCCGGTCCGCCAAGCCCAGTCAGGGGGGCCTTTGGTCCAGGTTGGTGGCACCAACCGGGACCAAAAGTCCATGTTTTTTTAGAAAAGTGGCTGCTTTAGGGGTTTTGTGGGTTATTTTTAGGTTGTTATTAGCTAGCTAATAGAGAGAAGTGTCCTCTCTTATATCTTCGTCCTTGGTTTATCAACGCTGCTGCTATGTTCATTTCACCCGCTGATATAACATGCTCATGCATGCTCGCATCATATATCATCATATATATATAACAACAAGTCCTACTAATATCATGCATCATCATACAGCTTCTACTCGTTATTAATAATAAGTCATACGATCATCATTCTCATAGTCATCGAACCCAACCCTACATAATTGTTCTTAGCACATGATCATCAGTATCAGGTAGGACCTAAACACGTAAAATAGCATAAAACAATATAGACCCTGACTCTTCATTATGAAGAATGGAGATCATCATGTCTCCAATTCTTGCCCTTCGCTGCTTTTTGCTTCCAAGAAGCTCCTTACGACTGTCCATACATTTTTTCCATTCTTTGATTGTAATGTCTCCACTTCTTTTAGAAACCCGGTATGGACAGTTGAGATTCGTAGGACGAACTGGTTGTATGTTCAAAACAAGAAGGCTACCATGCGTATACATCAGATGAGGCACACAATCATTCGGGATTATTTGTTGAAAAACATAGTAATAACTTCGTAGTTAGCAATGATGTACTAGATTTAGAAGTGTGCAAAAAGATGCACAGATGTTGTAATAGTAAAAAATAATCTTACCAGGGTATCTCCATGGTAGTTACCGTAGTTCAACACGTGCACTAGTGGCACATATTGACCATAATGTTGAGGAGTTTGATTGTAGATATTGTAATTCTCAAGATCAGTACAAAATGCGACCAGATGATTTTTCTCCTGATAAGTTAATTCAGAGCCTTCGGTGTAGTAGGTTCTGTCTACCATCTTCCGCATATTCTTTGAAGAATGAAAATAAGCTGTCAATGGAGATAAGTTGTCAACTATATATTTTGAAATAAACAATATAAATTACTTAATAACTATGTTAAGCTCACAAGGGGGAGGAATTGGAGGTGTATCCACAAGGACCCAAATCGAAGGTCTCTCTTGCTCGATTGTAGGATCACCAAGATCCATGGTGACAAGCATACCCTCATCAAGACCATACATCTTGCAAAGTGCTTCCCAATTTTTGCAACCAAAATGGGTTACACTCTGAGCATTGTATAGCTTTACTTGAAAATCCACACCATGATGGGTACTTAGGATAATTTTTTTGGTTTCGAAACTTTCATGGTCTTCAAAACCCATCCTCTCCAAGACATAGCGTCTTGCAAAGCATGGGATAAACTAGTCGAATTGGAAAAGATGAAAAATACACGTTAAAATAGTTGAAGTCGTGCTTAATTACGAAAAAAACTATTGTCGTCGTTGCGTACCATATGAACATCGCAAGTCTCCTCGAGCTTAATGCTGAAGCGCCGATCTTCCTCCAGCTCAATGAACCTGTCGCAGATACCTCAGTCGTCGTGCCACCGGTCGCACTCCCCCGGGCGGTTTTCGTCGTCCGATGAGTACGACATTTCCGGCCTATGTTCATAATTCAAATATTAAACTAGATCATTATTATTAATCACGGGTTGACTATTGATGATCGATGTACATAGCTCCTCCTTTCATTCCCGAGTGCATTATTATACCAAATTGTCTAGCACACCAGAATGAAGGAGAACTTATCCAATATGAGCATTCAATAAGCAAAACCAAATCATAAAATAAGCAAAACCAAATCATAAAATAAAGTATAGTATTCAAATTAGCATGCATTCAATAATTATAAGCAAAAGTACATCATCTCTTGGTGTCCGTACATCGTCGAATATTATCACTAATACAACTAGAACCGTAGCGCGCCCGACGGGTATCGACGCGGGCGGTGGACACGCAAAGATAAGGAACCATCACAGGATCATAGCTCCAGTGATATCCCTGAAGAACCTGCAGGTATTGTCGAACCTGCCCTCCAATGCAACCATGTAGCGACGGACGTGCTCGTCCTCCTCGCTGACACGGTGACGTACCACCTCCGCGGTGTCCGGAAGCCTCACCACCGTCACTGGCCCACGCGACCGCCACCAAACAAGGATCGGGTCAACAACGGGCTGCCTCCTCACCAACCTACGTCCCCTGGAAGGTAGCACCTCCCAATACCAGTCCGGCGGAGCCCAGTCCCGAACATGGCCCTGATCAAGCAGGCCTCCACCGCCGAGTCGATGATGATGAGGATGCGGGATAGGCATCGCCGACGTCGATGCGGGAACTACTTCTATATATAGTTAAATAAAGTAGTTTTATTAATTAAATCAACTATCTAGTTCAACTACTAAGCACTTACTATAAATAAATAAGTAGTACTTACTAAAAACAAACTACTTCTATATATAGGAAAATAAATTAGTTTATTAAATCAACTAGCTAGTTCAACTATATATAAACTACTTCTTATTTTTTTCCTTTTTCTAAATACTATGAACAAAAAAATCATTAAAATTCTATGAACAAAATTAATTACACAATCTAAATATCACCAAAAAAATCTATTAACAATAATATCACCAAACATGCATATTCAATAATAATATCACCAAAAATATCTATTAACAGAAAAAAAAATCTAACATAATATGAACAAATTAATTACTACACATCTAATCTAACAAAAAAAATCTAGTCTAACAAAAAAATCTAACATAATATGAACAAATTAATTACTACACATCTAATCTAACAAAAAAAATCTAATCTAACAAAAAAAATTTATGAACTACATATCTAAATTACTACACATCTAATCTAACAAAAAAAAATCTATGAACTACAAAAAAATCTAACAAAAATAAAAAAAAAGTTGCTCACGGCCGGCGACGGCGACGACGAGGTGCGGAGCGGGGCGGCGACGGCGCCGAGGTCGCCCGGGACGGGGCGGCGACGTCGATCGGGGTGGCGGGGCGGGCGGCGACGGCGCGCGGGCGGGGCTGGGGGGCGCGCGGCGGGCGATGGCGTCGGGGCGTGGCGGGGCGGGGCGGCGACGGCGTCGGGGCGGGCCGGCGACGGCGTCGGGGCGGGGCGAGGTGGCGGCAGGGCGACGCGGCGACGGGAGTGGAGGAGGAGAGATCGAAGTCGCGCTAAGTGCTATATATATAGCAAAGGCTTTGGTCCCGGTTCGTGAAACCAATCGGGACTAATGCCCCCTTTAGACCCGGTTGGAGCCGCCAACCGGGACCAATGGCCTCTTTTCAGCAGCCCAAAGGGCGGGAAACGAAGACCTTTGGTCCCGATTGGTGCCTCCAACCGGGACTAAAGAGTGGCATTGGTCCCGGTTAGGGCCACTAACCGGGACTAAAGGGAGGCATTAGTCCCGGTTGGAGCCACCAACCGGTACCAATGGACCTGTCTAATTACTTTTTTATTTTCTGCAGCTGTTTTTTAGTTGATTCTTTCTGCAGCTGTTTTTTTAGTCCCTGAGTGCAGAGACGATGAAGAAGAGGCTCAATACTCACATGCACGTTGGTTAGCTTCAAGCCTTGAGGAATACGGTAGACTGCACAGAGCTATGTGCAGTGCAGTTGACACTATTCCGAAAGGCTTGAAGCAAATTAACGAGCATTGCGCCTCTTTTTATTTTTAATGACTTATTACAACTAAGAAATAAAAAGAAAAAAATAAATGTAGCAGAACAGAAAAAAACTATATAAAAAACCACTCAGAAATAAATAGAAGAAAAAATAATTTTGATTAACTTTACTAAAAAAATGAGCATAGATGCTTATTTTTAATGACTTATTACAACTCAGAAATAAAAAGAAAAAAATAAATAGAAGAAAAAATATTTGTGATTAACTTTACTAAAAAATGAGCATAGATGCTTATTTTTAATGACTTATTACAACTCAGAAATAAAAAGAAAAAAATAAATATAGCAGAAAAGAAAAAAAACTATATAAAAAAATACTCAGAAATAAATAGAAGAAAAAATAGTTGTGATTAACTTTACTAAAAAGAAAAAAAAAATATAATCTACTCAGAAATGAGCATAGATGCGCTTATAGAGAAAATTCAACCTAAATTCATAATAAATTTGTACTAACTTCAGAGAAATTCAGTATGAATTTAGGTTAAATTCCCTGTATAAGGGCATCTATTTTCATTTTGAGAGGAACTCAATAAGGCAGAGAGGGAGGGGCTTATAAACTGGTCTGAGCCCCCTTCGGTTGGCGAGGTGGGACTAAACTCTGGCCGCAACGAGGACCAACCCTTTATTCCCGGTTGGTGGCCTGAACCGGGACTAAAGGGCAGCCTTTGGTCCCGGTTCAAGCCACCATCCGGGACCAATGGTGTTGGGCCAGGAGCGAGGCCCATTGGTCCCGGTTCGTCCCACCAACCGGGACCAATAGGTCCAGACGAACCGGACCAATGGCCCACGTGGCCCGGCCAGCCCCCGGGGCTCACGAACCGGGTCCGATGCCCCCATTGGTCCCGGTTCTGGATTGAACCGGGACTAATGGGCTGGGCCGGCCTGGACCATTGGCCTGTTTTCTACTAGTGTTAGCATATTGGTCGTTCAGTTTATTGCTATCGCTTTCTTCATGTCAAATAGATATTCCTTCGACTAAGAGATTATGCAACTCCCAACTACCGGAGGAATACCTATTGTGCTATAAAACGTCACAACATAATTGGGAGATCATAAAGATGCTCTACAGGTATCTCTGAAGGTGTTTGTTGAGTTGGCATAGATCGAGATTAGAACTTGTCACTCCGAGTATGGGAGAGGTATCTCTGGGCCCTCTGGATAATACACATCACAAGTAGCCCTACAAGAAAAGTAACTAATGAGTTAGTTACAGGATGATGTCACTACTAGGAAAACGACTATAGATGAAATGGACACTAATGGCGCACCACATGTGTGATGCGCCATTAGTATATAGCAATGGCGCACCACATACAGGTGTACCATTAGTAATATATTACTAATGGCGCACCTGGTGTGTGGTGCACCATTAGAAGTTTTGAAAAAAAATTGTTACTAATGGCGCACCACACCCACCCTGCACCATTAGTAGTTTTGAAAAAAAAGTAAAAAAAATAATTTTTTTTGTTAGTAATGGCGCACCTGTGGACAGTGCGCCATTACTAGTTTTAACTAGTAATGGTGCATTGTCCACTGGTGCGCCATTACTAAGTTTTTTCAAAAAAAATTCAAAAAAAAATTCAATTTTTTTTCAAAACTACTAATGGCACCGTGGGTGTGGTGCGCCATTACTAGTTTAACTAGTAATGGCACACCACCCCACGGTGCGCCATTACTAGTTTAACTAGTAATGGCACACCACCCCACGGTGCGCCATTACTAACTTGGCCCAACACCGAATGCACCCCTCTTGGCCCGCCTTTCCAGTTTAAAAAAATAAAAGAAAATGATGGAAATGTCAAAAAATAAAAGAAAATAAGTTTCTCATGTGATATGCGGTCTAGTTGTTGGGAAAATTTACAAATATGAATTTCGACTTTATTTGCAAAATCTCTCTGGAAATTTGTAAAATGGGCATAACTTTTGCATACGAACTCGGATTAAAAAGTTTTTATACGAAAAATCATCTAATCGAAAAGTTACATCCAAATTTAACACGGGGAACCCCGTTAAACATTTTCAAAGTCCCCAAAAACCGAACAGAAAAAAAGTTACGGGGCTGTCAAGATCTAGAGGCAAAAAAATTCAAACTTACTAGTGGCGCACCGTGGATGTGGTGCGCCACTAGTAACAGAAAAAAAATTGGTTTTGAATTTTTTTATTTTTTTTTTCAAAAAATAATACGTAATATGACCGGGAAGTTTGAAATATTTTTCAAAATTTCATCATAGTCATGAACATGAACAAAGTCCTAGACGTCTACAAGGTATAATAGGATTGATATGCTAGATATATCAACAAGTGCGTGTGAAGTGAGCTGTTGCTGGGGTTCGATAGAACTCTGAAGTAAAGCGTGCTTGGGCTGGAGTAGTGTGAGGATGAGTGACCTTTCGGGAATTTTGACCACAGAGTGCGATTTGACCCGAGATTAAGCCATAGTGACCTGAGATTAAGAAAAAAAACTAAAAAATTGAAAAAAATTGAAAAAAAAATTGAAAAAAATTGTTACTAATGGCGCACTTCTATGTGGTCCGCCACTAGCATCATGCCATTAGATTTTTTTTCTAATGGCGCACCGGTGGTGCGCCATTAGAATAGCCCACGGTGCGCCATTAGTCCATAAGAGGGGACCACACCAGCCCATAAGGAGTTGGCGCACCCCCCAAGGCAGTCGGCCAAGTGGAAGGGAGGAAGGAGGGGGACTCGACCTCCCCTTTCCCTCTCTTCCCCCCTTTCCTATTTCTCCTCTAGCAATTATGGCAGGAGGCACCTTTGGGAGGACCCAAGTAGGATTCGGCTTACTTGGGGCGCCCCCTTGGCTGCTCCTCCCTCCCTCCACCTATATATACATGAGGGAGGGGGTGCCACACACCGACGGCATAAACTTAGGTGTGTGCGGCGCCCCCCTCCACCGTTTACACCCTCGGTCATATTTTCGTAGTGCTTAGGCGAAGCCCTGCGGAGATAACTTCACCACAACCGTCACTACACCGTCATGCTGCCGAAACACATCCATTACCTCGCCATCTTGCTAGATAAAGAAGGTGTGGACGTCATCGAGCTGAACGTGTGCTGAATGCGGAGGTACCATACGTTCGGTGCTCGATCGGTTGGATTGCGAAGAAAGTTCGAGTACATCAACCGCGTTGTCAAGTGCTTCCGCTTACGGTCTACGATGGTACGTAGACACACTCTCCCTCTTGTTGCTATGCATCTCCATGGATAGATCATTGCGTGTGCGTAGAAATTTTTTGTTTCCCATGCAACGTTCTGCATCAGTGGTATCAGAGCTAGGTCTATGCATAGATGATATGCACGAGTAGAACACAAAGAGTTGTGGGCGATGATCTTCATACTACTTACCACCAACGTCTTATTTTGATTCAGCAGTATTGTTGGATGAAGCGGCCCGGACTAACCTTACATGTCGACTTACATGAGACCGGTTCCACCGACAGACATGCAACTTGTTTTGCATAAAGGTGGATGGCGGGTATCTATTGCTCCTACTTTAGTTTAATCGGATTTGACTGCGTCCGGTCCTTGAAGAAGGTTCAAATAGCAAACTTGATAAATCACCATTGTGGTTTTTGCCGTATGTAAGAATGGTTCTTGCTAGAAGCCCGTAGCAGCCACGTAAAACTTGCAACAACAAAGTTGAGGACATCTCACTTGTTTTTGCAGGGCATGTTGTGATGTGATATGGTCAAGAAGTGATGTGATATATGTTGACGTATAATATGATCATGTTTTGTAATATCGACAACCGGCAAGAGCCTTAAGGTTGTCTCTTTACCGTAAATGCCATGTAATTGCTTTACATTAGCGCTATGCGTTAGCAATATTTGTAGAAGCAATAGTTGGCGAGACGACCCCGACGCAACGATGGAGATCAAGGTGTCGAGCCAGTGATGATGCAGATCATGACGATGATTTGGAGATGGAGATCAAAAGCACAAGATGATCAGGTCACATATTTTGATTGCATGGGATGTTTATCCTATATGCATCTTATTTTTTTTAGCACGGCAGTAGCATTATAAGATGATCCATTCACTAAATTTCGATATAAAAGTGTTCTCCCTGAGTATGCACAATTGCAAAAGTTCGTCGTTTCCAGATACCACGTGACGATCAGGTGTGATAGACTCTACGTTGACATACAACAGGTGTAAGACAGATTTAAACACACCGAATATTTGGGTTAAACTTGACAAGCCTAGCATATACAGACATGGCCTTGAAACACTGGAGACCGAAAGGTCGAACGTGAGTCAGATAGTAGATATAATCAACATGTAGATGTTCACCATTGAAAACTACTCCATCTCACATGATGATCGGATATGGGTTAGTTGATTTGGATCACATAATCACATAGATAACTTCAGGGATGTTAATTTAAGTAGGAGTTAATTAGTAACTTGATTAATTGGACGTAATTTATCATGAACTTAGTTTTATTAGTTTTTTGCATGTCTAAGTTGTAGATAAATGGCCCTTGCTATTGTTCCTTGAATATTAATGTGTTCCTAGAGAAAACTAAGTTGAAAGATAATGGTAGCATCTACATGGATTGGGTTTATAAGTTGAGGATTATCCTCATTGGTACACAGAAGAATTATGTCACTGATGCACCATTAGGTGACAGGCCTGCTACAGAAGCAACTTAAGATGTTATGAATGTCTGGCAAGTTGGATCATATGGCTACTCAATAGTTCAGTGTGCCTTGCATTTCGGCTTAGAACCGGGACTTCAGAAGCGTTTTGAATGTCACAGAGCATATTGATGTCTACTACGCAACCTTCTTCTTGTTGACGTTGTTGGGCCTCCAAGTGCAGAGGTTCGTAGGACAGTAGCAAATTTCCCTCAAGTGGATGACCTAAGGTTTAGCAATCCGTGGGAGGCGTAGGATGAAGATGGTCTCTCTCAAAAAACCCTGCAACCAAATAACAACTAGTCTCTTGTGTCCCTAACACACCCAATACAATGGTAAATTGTATAGGTGCACTAGTTAGGCGAAGAGATGGTGATACAAGTGCAATATGGACGGTAGATATAGGTTTTTGTAATCATAAATTATAAAAACAACAAGGTAACTAATTATAAAAGTGAGCACAAACGGTATTGCAATGCAAGGAAACAAGGCCTAAGGTTCATACTTTCACTAGTGCAAGTTCTCTCAACAATAATAACATAAGTGGATCATATAACTATCCCTCAACATGCAACAAAGAGTCACTCCAAAGTCAAAAATAGTGGAGAACAAACGAAGAGATTATTGTAGGGTATGAAACCACCTCATCCTTTCCGATCGATCTATTCAAGAGTCCGTAGTAATATAACACGAAGCTATTCTTTCCGTTTGATCTATCATAGAGTCTGTACTAGAATAACACCTTAAGGCACAAACCAACCAAAACCCTAATGTCACCTAGATACTCCAATGTCACCTCAAGTATCCGTGGGCATGATTATACGATATGCATCACACAATCTCAGATTCATCTATTGAACCAACACAAAGTACTTCAAAGAGTGCCCCAAAGTTTCTACCGAAGAGTCAAGACGAAAATGTGTGCCAACCCCTATGCATAAGTTCAGAAGGTTACGGGACCTGCAAGTTGATCACCAAAAGATACATCAAGTGAATCATGTGATATCCCATTGTCACCACAGATAAGCACATGCAATACATACATCAAGTGTTTGCAAATCCTTAAACACTCAATACGATAAGATAACTTCAAAGGGGAAACTCAATCCATTACAAGAGAGTAGAGGGGGAGAAACATCATAAGATCGAACTATAATAGCAAAGCTCGCGATACATCAAGATCGTGCCGAATCAAGGACACGGGAGAGAGAGATCAAACACATAGCTACTGGTACATACCCTCAGCCCCGAGGGTGAACTACTCCCTCCTCGTCATGGAGAGCGTCGGGATGATGAAGATGGCCACCGGTGATAGAATTCCCCCTCCGGCAAGGTGCTGGAACAGGCTCCCGAGAGGTTTTTGGTGGCTACAGAGGCTTGCGGTGGCGGAACTCCCGATCTGTCTTTCTAGAGGTTTCAGTATTTGTTGGAATTTTTGGCGTAGGTCTCACGTCAAGGGGGTCTCCGGGCTGTCCACGAGGAATGGGGCGCACCGGGGGGGTGATGAGGATATAGACCTAGGGTAGGGTCATAGGCCTGACCAACATACCCTTCCCAAGGTCACTACCCTAGAAGTAAAGAAGCTCAAGAGACAACAGGGAGTACCCAATGAAGATGTCGAGTGCAATCCACTCGACCAATCATATCACTCTGGTATCCCACCTTATCGAAGACCACTCAACCATACAAGAAACCACTCGACCTATGAATACCAGGAGTCAGACGGAACTACAACGGTCGGACATTCACTCCGTAGTCTTCATGAACATTAATGACACTTATGGCTGGCGTTATCAGTAACGCCCCTCCTTTATGTACATTGAACTCTCTGTAATGGAGGGGGGCTGGGGTCCTGGCGCACTATATATAAGCCACCCCCCTCCTCTGGGACAAGGGTTTGCACCCCCTGTAAAACACACGCATATACTGAAATCCAGTCGACCGCCTCCGGGCACCGAGATGTAGGGCTGTTACCTCCTCCGAGAGGGGCTTGAACTCGTAAACACTTGCGTACAACCTCACCATAGCTAGGACCTTGCCCCTCCTACGTACCCCCTGTTCTTACTATCAGTCTTAGTACCATGATAGTTGGCGACCACCGTGGGGCCAAGCATCTTAGCGACTTCTGGCGAGGTTGCAAGTTCTTCAGTCTTCATCAACATGGTTTCCGGCGGCAGTTTGATCATGGGCCACGAGTTCCGACTCGGAGCACTCACATTCGTCGTCGACGATTCAGCCTGGCTCATGGAGGCCCCCCCGACATTGAGGCGCTGCCGATCCCAGGTTCGTCGCACTTCCGCGCGAGTGCCCGTGGCATCATCCTCCGGCAGCTGTCGACTCCGTATCAGTCGATGCTCGTGCCGACCTCTCGCTCCGCTGGATGCCTCCGCAAGCGTTCGGGCCTTTCACGGCTCCAGCGGTGGGTGAACCACGCGGTGGCACGGCAGACCTTCACCACCCAGGTCGCGGCGATCGAGCCCGACGTATATCACTACGGTCCAGTCGACCCGTCAACTGACTTCGCACACACACATTCAGAGAGCGGGAGTTGTGACCCCGCGGCAGAAGTTCTCATGGTCGACTCTCATAGCAGCCCACCTGGTTACCGCCGCGGCAGCATGAACAGGGACGGTGATGGGTCACTCGGCCACGAGGAGTACCAGCCCCAACCTCTCAGTTCGCAGCAGAGGGAGGAGCCACGTCGCCGCAACAAGGAGGCTCTCCATACTCCCATCGTAGGAGAAACCGCCAATGCTCGGGCCTTGGAGGACATGCGCCTGGCCACGCTAGCCGAGCGCACCCGTTTGGAGAATCTCCAACATTCTCTCGACGAGAGCGCCCCTCGACAGATCCTCGGATCCAGTCGGCACACGCGACAACTGTTTCCGTCAGAAACTCAGGTATTCCGCACACCGATCCAAAATCTCGCAGCGGCTGCGCGTATTGCGGAGTCCATTCAGCCGTCCCGCTCGGAGGCTGTAAGAGGCCTGGAATAGATCAGAGCGTTGCTCCAAGCAGCAGGAGATCAGAACTTCGTGATGTCCCAATCGCGGAACAGAATTCACAGTCGGTCAGTAAGGACAGAAACCGTTCAGTCGGCACACAGTCCTAGATCACTGTTGAGGCAAAGAGATCACGAGCATCGTCAGGATCGGCATTTGGGAAGAGTTCATGGAAATGATGACCGTGAGTTCGCCCATGACAACTAGCGTCGAGTGCCTTCTCCCCTCCCGAGGGGCGGGTCGTATGCGCCCCGACGGTATGACAACAGGTGTCCATTCGGGAATGACCGCAGAGTTCTAGTCGACCCAAGGGAGCTGGGTTCGACGCAAGGTCAGTCCTTGTTTAGGGCTTGGTCGACCGTAACAGAGCGCAGTGGCGGAGCTAGCATTTGACACCAGGGTGGTCCGCCTCAGTTTTTTTTGATAAGCAATATGACATGTGAAAGTTCTAACTAATTACCAATGTCACAAAGAAATAGATCAATATCACAATATGGTCTTGCAAAAACACTAAAATTCTCAATAAATCTTTGTCTTGCATAAAAAAGCCTACATAGTACATATTACACAGACCATAATGCATACCTTGAGAAGTTCAAAAAGACTATGTTTCTGGCATACACACAAGTTCTCCGGTTTGCTCTTCGGCCACATCCGACATATTCCCTGCCTTCTTCTTCTTCCCTATCTTAATAGTTTCTCTCTGAAAAAGAGAAACAATGTCTCGTCCGGCCCTCTTCATTCCTCAACAATTCTGTAACAAAAAATACTTTCTAGCAATAAAGCTAACTGAGGCAGAAATAATGGACAAATTTATGTATCTGTTCATTCATGTACAAAAAATTTGCAGTCAAAAGGGAAGGAACAGATCAGTCCTTGGAACAGATGGGTACTCCATCATGGTCCGAAACTGTAACTGGAGAAACATAGCTGCCCGAATTCCATGTTTTACGGTTTATATGTTATATAAACTATCTTCCTCACGGAGTAAATCAAACAAATTGAAACGCAATATGCCGGTACCAGATAAAGAAAACACAAGATTTTTCTTTCCTATAAGAAGTGCTTCCACTCAGCCACACAACTATACAGAAGACAGTAAAAGCAGAAGGATTTGCTCTCTATGCATCTACATCTACATGATGAGACAACCATGATCCATCAGACCATCACATGTACATGGAGTACCACACAGCAACTTACTACGCTGCACATTGAGATTCCAGATCCACACAACAACAAACCATGCATAGCTATGATCAGATTCTGCCTAGAGTTTCTAAAGGTGAGGCCATAAGATGGAGCAAGCATAGGTAGGTTATTACAGAAAATTGAGCCAAACGCCTGGAGCCCTGGACCGGGCGGGTGGGAAGCCGGGAAGGGGAGGCGGGAGCGGGGAGCCTCCTGGGCGGCTGGGCTCCGGGCTCCGGCCGGCCAAAGACCGGCGAGGACGAGAGGAACGGCACGGCGGCTGGGTGTCGGGGTGGAGCAGGGGGACGACTCGTTCTGCTCGATCTGGACAGACAGGTCATGGTTGTGTTACTCGTTGATTCGTTATTGGGCGTTTTTTTCTCTCCGGCCCGGATAGAGGCATAGGTATATAAGGTGATCCAAAATTCTAGGGTGGGACACGGCCCACCCTGGCCACCCTATACATCCGCCCCTGGCAGAGCGTACAGAGAAGGGCTGGACAGAGACAGACCCAGCGGCAGCAGGGTCCACGTATCTGGCCCTGAGTGCTTCGGACGGGCCAGGGCCGCTGAGATCCCCCACAACTTCAGATTGGCAGCTGGTGTCAGCAAGTTTACGGGAGAGTCGAAGCCTGACACTTGGCTTGAAGATTACTGAGTGGTTGTGCACATCAGCGGCGGCAGCGATGAGGTGGCCATGAAGCACCTCCCTCTGATGCTTGAAGGTTCTGCGAGAGCTTGGCTCAACCAGTTGGCCCCTGGGTGTATTTTGAGTTGGGATGAGTTGGCCTGAGTGTTCACCAGAACATTCGAGGGCACCTAAAAGAGACCAGCCGGTTTACCGGAGTTGCAACATTGTGTGCAAATGCCGAATGAGACCTTGAGAGACTATATCCAGACAGTGGAGAATGTGTCAGATCACCAAGCAGTCTGTGCCTTCAACGAAGGCGTTCGCTACAGAGAGTTCAATCTGAAATTCGGTCGGACAGGAGATATGACTCTGACCCGGATGATGGAGATTGCCATCAAGTATGCTAAAGGTGAAGAGGAATACCAACACCAGAGTGGTAAACACAAAACAATCGCCCAGCACAATGGAGGAGGAAATTCCAGTCAGAAGCAGAAGCGAAAGGCTGAGGCATCAGGGCCTGCCGAGGCAGCAGTTTTGAATCAAGGGAAGCTCAAGGGGAAGCCCAAAGGGCCCTGGAATCTATTATATATAAAAAGCGATTGACGGGCTTCCAGAAAAAAGAGAATAGACTAGAAAATTCCACAATAATTAGAAACATCCAACCATCTATTTAATAGATTAAACATTTACAGCCATTAGATCTGTTTTAAGTGAAAAAACTTACCCACCATTGCCATTACCAAAAAAAAAAAGTTTAGTTTCGAGTTAAAAAAGGTAACGTGATGTTAGCTGATTCCTCCGTATATACACACATGCGTTAGCGTCCTAAAAAAAAGCTGCCGTGATGTGGCCTGACTCCTTCCTACATGCACGCATCCATTAGGTTAGAACTTTCGTAAAATGAAATCTTACATTACATGGGTTATGCCTTTGTTTATACATGCATTTATTATTCCTTTATATAGGCGCATGAGAAGAGAAAAAAAATTCTTTTGAGGCACCAGGTTAGCCACATCATTAAAGATAGCTTGATGGTTGGATCAATAATTTCTATCTAAGATTTACTGAGAGATAAAAAATTTGTATCATAGTGTCACTGCCAAGTATGCACGTTAAAATTAAATTCAATTTGCACTGAACTTGGACTTCACATGTGTTTTTTCTTTCAACTCCTCGACCAACTATTAAGGTGGTTTTCAGAAGAAAAAAAAAGATTAAGGTAGCTGCACGTACGCTAGGTACATGTTATATATTATTTATATGTACGCATAAATATAAATAATGAATAGGTATAGAAAGATGATCAAAACATCATTTAAAAAAATTAATATGCAATATTATTAATTATTAAATATATGAATAGATATAAATAATGAATATGTATAGACAGATCATAAATAATAATTTTAAAAAATTAATATGAAATATTATCAATTTATTAGGAATAAATTACTATTACTAATTAGAGCGTAAGAAATACAAACTACATCAGACATTTAAAAAACAAATTCCCCTTAAATCTGACATCTATTGGTATGAACGGGAACAACAAAATTTCAGAAAACATTTCAGAAAAAGTATATTTCTTAAGTCACAAAAATGAAATCATTAACATTTTCACTAACTATTCAAGGATAAAGAAGAAGTCTACATAACAAATTTACCACGTCATATGTTTGAAATAAAAATGCTAAGCGCACTGTCGCATAACAAACACACATATATTGTTCCCATAAAAGCATACATATATTGTTATTGCGCATAACAAACACACATATATTGTTCCCATAAAAACATACACATATTGTTATTGTCCTACAAGCCTGGCGCCTACACGAAGGTGGATATCCCATTGTTCTAGACTATATGTGTAGATGACTTAGTTGTACTGTGAGACTAAGTAGCTACAAATTACCATACTGATTTCCTTTTTGATAGAAAGAATATATGGAAGATTCGTATATCTAAATTTGAGCATCAACATTTGAACCATGCTAGAAGGAGTCATGCCACCACAACTCCATCATCGCACCAGTAGACGGTTCAGAATATTATCATATTAATCACATACTAGAAATATTTGCATCTATGGAAACGATAACCTTTGACCATCAATCTGGTGAACCATCCTTTTATTAGTAGATTATAATCATTAGATCTTCGTGAGTAAATCTTGGAAAATTCCTGAAGATACTCATATCTTCAACTAATACCACAATTCAACAGGAAAAGAGGGCAACCGTAGTAAATCCCAAACACAAAATAAAACATTTGGTCATCAATCTGGTGGATCGTCTATTTGTCCGTATACCACATCTGACATATCGCAACAAATCAGAACAGCTAGATGTATCATAGTTGATACATTTTATAATTGTATGCAAACATATCATCTGAGTGCTAGATTATTAATTAACTACAAAAAATAAAATTTTACTCATAAATCAAACCTATTACGCACGACGGTTATTACAACATTCTTAATGCGATGCACTCCGTTGATATTAAAACTAACCCATGTAGTCACCAAATCTTATATACTAGGTATATCATTGTGAGGCACCCAATCAGACAATTCAATTTGGATAACAAGAGCAACGGTACTATATGTACCTCATTCAACACTTATATACCAGTTATAAAAAGAATCACATGTTTTTCCAAGATTTGAAAGACATATGATAAAATGTTTACCATGAATAGGCATTTCGTCAATACATTATATTTGTTGAATTGCACAACCACAGGAAAACGATGAGAAGAAGGGAGAATATTACAGTCGTAAAAGTTAAAATAGTGACGTGTAGCTCGAACTTCGGAGAATGTTGCCGGTATGGAGGATGAGGATGATCTGCCCAGCTACCGCGAGCAAAAATAGAGAAGATCCGTCCGGCTTGCACGCCTGTTAAAGAAAATGTCGCCAGCAACAAAAGCTGGATCCAAGAGGCTGCGGGTCCGCGTGAGATGAAACCAATGACCAAGAAAATGCACGGACAACACCGTATCTGTTTATCAGTCTAGGAGACTGATGAAACGTGTGAGGACACAAACCAGCCGCCGTCCGGGGTCAATGTGTGGCCGAACCAGCTACGGGGGTGGCTCTAGGTGTGGACGACCAACCAGAACGTAGCAAATGAAGAAAGGAAGCTGATGGGAGCATTCCGGCAGCATCAATTTTTGAATGAGAAGAAAGATTTAGGAAAAGAGAAAGGGGATCGAGGAAGATGAAAAATCTCAATGTGTGAAAGTATGAGTAGGGGAAAGATTAGGGAGAAATCAAGAAGACTACAGAAAAGGGAATATGAAGAATTGATGGGACCCATCAAGAAAATGACATTTTCTACATCCACCTTGCTGTTATTGCACGTGTCTCATATATTAATCCAAAATATATCAAGGGTTCATTTTTGGTAATACGAAAAAGGGACCGGTATGATAGCGAAATTATACCATAGGTGGCTTATATTTTGCGATCCTTGGTACTGCTTTCCACGTCTATGGAAGTAAATAACTACCAACAAAGGCTTTATGGATAAATATGCCAATCTTGCTAAAATATGCCAATTATACTATATAAAAAGACAAAATAAAATTCAGTACAAACTCAATAAATAAATATGCCAATTTTGCATACCGTTAGCAAATTAACTTATGACTACACGAAAATAATGAGAACTACTAAATTTTATTTATAGAAAAAACTAGCAACATGATAAAAATGTCAGCCAAAAGATACAAATATAATCTGAAGAATGCAGTCGATTATCAAACTACAGTTAGTATGACAAGCATAATTTGCTAGTAAAGAATGAAGGAAAACACATATATTTATATATTCAAAAACTTAAACATACCAAAGACACAAATATGTTTGCACAATTCTTATATTTGAAAATATCATCATATTTGCTTTCAATTTTTAACGGACATATCAAATAATATGTTCTCAAAATTTATCTTCATAAAATCCTAGCACGCGCATCAAGCGGGCCACTTTGCTAGTTCCAAGAAAGTGAAATATCAAGATGGAAACGATGTGATGGATTTGTCGTGTCATATTCACACCAAGAAAGATGAAGAGGGGAATCTGATCCTCTCCAAGCAATCCACTCGACAATGTCGACTCCTGAAGAAGGGTCAGCCCAGTGAAAAGGATAAAGATTCTAAAAAGGAGGAAGACAAGGAAGAAGAGGAGGATGGATATCCCCAGGTAAATGCCACCCTGGTGATTTTTGCCGATGTAGAGAGCAAAAGTCGACTGAAAGTCATTAACCGGGAAGTGAACCCAGCGACGCCCAAGTATCACATTCGACCAGTCGGACCACCCGCCGCGAGTAGCCACCCCTGGGCGGCAGGCGCTGGTGGTCGACCCAGTTGTTGGAGGCACCAAGTGGCCTCAATATTCTGTACGCCGAAGCTCTTAAAGGAATGGGCATTCCGATGTCTAAATTGAGCGAGAGTAACATGAGGTTCCACGGAGTCATCCCTGGAAAGAAAGCTGAGCAACTCGGCCAGATAGCTCTCGATGTGGTTTTTGGCGATGAGAAGAATTACCGCAACGAGAAGTTGACGTTTGAAGTTGTGGATTTCGAAAGTACTTACCATGCCAGTCTAGGCAGACCTGCCTATGCCAGCTTCATGGGTTGACCATGTTATGTGTACCTCAAAATGAAGATGCCTGGCCCCAAAGGTGTGATTACAGTCTGTGGTAACCGGAAGAAAGCAGAGGATTGTCTTCAAGATGGTGCAAAAATAGCAGATGAGCAGATGGCATCAGTGGAGTTCCAAGAATATAAGAAGATGGCAGATATGAGTGATTTGCTGCGTGCCAAGAGGCCTACCTCAGAGTCTATGTTCCAGTCGGCCGAGGAAACCAAGCCGGTTCACATCCACCCGACCGATCCCAATGCTGCTCCGACTCATATTTCCACTACACTCGACAGCAAATAGGAAGCCGCGCTCATCCAGTTCCTCCGTGAGAACTTGGACATCTTCGCATGGAAGCCGTCTGACATGCCAGGTGTACCAAGGGAGCTGGCTGGGCACCGTTTGTGTGTCGACTCAAAAGCAAAACCGGTCAAAGAGCATCTCCGTCGGTCCGCCACGGAGAAGAGGAAAGCAATTGGTGAGGAAGTGGCTCGACTTCTGCCCGCTGAGTTCATTCGCGAGATCTACCACTCCGAGTGTCTCTCCAATGTTGGTATGGTTCCCAAGAAACACAAATCACTTCAAATGTGTATTGACTTCAAGCACATCAATCGGGCCTTCCCGAAGGATCATTTGCTTCTGCCTCGCATCGACCGGATAGTCAACTCAACTTCGGGGTGCGAGCGACTGTCCTTCCTGGACGCTTATTCTGGGTACCATCAGATCTGACTGTTTGGACCCGATGTGATCAAGACTACTTTTATCACCCTGTTCAGGTGCTTTTGTTATGTCACCATGCCCTTTGGCCTCAAGAATACTGGCGCCACATTCATGGGCATGATCCAGAAGTGCCTGCTCACTCAGATCAGTCGGAACGTGGAAGCATACATGAATGACATAGTGGTTAAGTCACGCAAAGGTTCCGACCTGCTGACTGACCTCGGTGAAACCTTTGCCAACATGAGAAGGTACGATATCAAGCTCAATCCATCAAAACGCACATTCGGTGTCCCAGGCGGAAAGTTACTCGGTTTTCTTGTTTCCAAATGAGGAATCGACGCAAATCCAAAGAAGATTGGTACAATCCTTCGAATGAAGCGCCCAGTGCGAGTGTATGATCTTCAGAAGCTTACTAATTGTTTGGCTGCATTGAGTCAATTCATCTCGCGCCTCGGTGAAAAGGAATTACCTCTCTACCGACGGATGAAGAAGTCTGACAAGTTCGAGTGGAATGATGAAGCCGAAGCAGTATTTGAAGAGCTCAAAGCCCTGCTTTCCACCCAGCTGGTGCTTGCTGCTCCAATCAGCAAGGAGCCTATTTTGCTTTACATCACAGCCACGGGACAAGTTGTCAGCACAGTCCTCACGGTCAAGCGGGAAGAGGAAGGTGAAGCCTTCAAAGTTCAGCGCCCGGTCTATTACATTTCAGAAGTTTTGACCCCATCCAAGCAGAGATACCCTCACTATCATAAGCTTGTTTATGGGATTTACATAACCATGAAAAAGGTTACACATTACTTCTCTGATCATTCAGTTTCAGTCGTCAGCGACGCCCCTCTATCAGAGATTCTGAATAACAGAGATGCAACTGGTCGAGTGGCAAAGTAGGCGATTGAACTTCTTGAAGGAAATATGCCCTAGAGGCAATAATAAAGTTATTATTTATTTCCTTATAATCATGATAAATGTTTATTATTCATGCTAGAATTGTATTAACCGGAAACATAATACATGTGTGAATACATAGACAAACAAAGTGTCACTAGTATGCCTCTACTTGACTAGCTCGTTAATCAAAGATGGTTATGTTTCCTAACCATGAACAATGAGTTGTTATTTGATTAACGAGGTCACATCATTAGTTGAATGATCTGATTGACATGACCCATTCCATTAGCTTAGCACCCGATCGTTTAGTATGTTGCTATTGCTTTCTTCATGACTTATACATGTTCCTATGACTATGAGATTATGCAACTCCCGTTTACCGGAGGAACACTTTGGGTGCTACCAAACGTCACAACGTAACTGGGTGATTATAAAGGAGCATTACAGGTGTCTCCAAAGGTATATGTTGGGTTGGCGTATTTCGAGATTAGGATTTGTCACTCCGATTGTCGGAGAGGTATCTCTGGGCCCTCTCGGTAATACACATCGCATAAGCCTTGCAAGCATTACAACTAATATGTTAGTTGTGAGATGATGTATTATGGAACGAGTAAAGAGACTTGCCGGTAAAGAGATTGAACTAGGTATTGGATACGACGATCGAATCTCGGGCAAGTAACATACCGATGACAAAGGGAACAACGTATGTTGTTATGCGGTCTGACCGATAAAGATCTTCGTAGAATATGTAGGAGCCAATATGGGCATCCAGGTCCCGCTATTGGTTATTGACCGGAGACGTGTCTCGGTCATGTCTACATTGTTCTCGAACCCGTAGGGTCCGCACGCTTAAGGTTACGATGACAGTTACATTATGAGTTTATGCATTTTGATGTACCGAAGGTTGTTCGGAGTCCCGGATGTGATCACGGACATGACGAGGAGTCTCGAAATGGTCGAGACGTAAAGATTGATATATTGGAAGCCTATGTTTGGACATCGGAAGTGTTCCGGGTGAAATCGGGATTTTACCGGGTTACCGGGAGGTTACCGGAACCCCCCGGGAGCCATATGGGCCTTCATGGGCCTTAGTGGAAAGGAGAAAGGGGCAGCCCAAGGTGGCTGCGCCACTTCCCCCTCCCCTAGTCCTATTAGGACTAGGAGAAGGTGGCCGGCCCCCCTCTCTCTCTTTCCCCCCTTGGGGAATCCTAGTTGGAATAGGATTGGGGGGGAGTCCTACTTCCCGGAAGGAGTAGGACTCCTCCTGCGCCTCTCTCCCTGGCCGGCGCCCCTCTCCCCCCTTGGCTCCTTTATATACTGAGGTAGAGGCACCCTAGAACACACACATTGATCCACGTGATCTATTCCTTAGCCGTGTGTGGTGCCCCCTGCCACCATATACCTCGATAATACTGTAGCGGAGTTTAGGCGAAGCCCTACTGCTGTAGTACATCAAGATCGTCACCACGCCGTCGTGCTGACGAAACTCTACCCCGACACTTTGCTGGATCGGAGTCCGGGGATCGTCATCGAGCTGAACGTGTGCTCGAACTCAGAGGTGCCGTAGTTTCGGTGCTTGATCGGTTGGATCGTGAAGACGTACGACTACTTCCTCTACGTCGTGTCATCGCTTCCGCAGTCGGTCTGCGTTGGGTACGTAGACAACACTCTTCCCCTCGTTGCTATGCATCACATGATCTTGCGTGAGCGTAGGAAATTTTTTGAAATTACTACGAAACCCAACAGTGGCATCCGAGCCTAGGTTATTTATGTTGATGTTATATGCACGAGTAGAACACAAGTGAGTTGTGGACGATACAAGTCATACTGCCTACCAGCATGTCATACTTTGGTTCGGTGGTATTGTTGGATGAGATGACCCGGACCAACCTTACGCGTACGCTTACGTGAGACCGGTTCCCTCGACGTGCTTTGCACATAGATGGCTTGCGGGCGACTGTCTCTCCAACTTTAGTTGAACCGAGTATGGCTACGCCCGGTCCTTGCGAAGGTTAAAACGGAGTCTATTTGACAAACTATCGTTGTGGTTTTGATGCGTAGGTGAGATTGGTTCTTTCTTAAGCCCGTAGCAGCCACGTAAAACTTGCAACAACAAAGTAGAGGACGTCTAACTTGTTTTTGCAGGGCATGTTGTGATGTGATATGGTCAAGGCATGATGCTGAATTTTATTGTATGAGATGATCATGTTTTGTAACCGAGTTATCGGCAACTGGCAGGAGCCATATGGTTGTCGTTTTATTGTATGCAATGTAATCGTGATGTAATGCTTTACTTTATTACTAAACGGTAGTGATAGTCGTGGAAGCATAAGATTGGCGAGACGACAACGATGCTACGATGGAGATCAAGGTGTCGCGCCGGTGACGATGGTGATCATGATGGTGCTTCGGAGATAGAGATCACAAGCACAAGATGATGATAGCCATATCATATCACTTATATTGATTGCATGTGATGTTTATCTTTTTATGCATCTTATCTTGCTTTGATTGACGGTAGCATTATAAGATGATCTCTCACTGAATTATCAAGAAGTGTTCTCCCTGAGTATGCACCGTTGCCAAAGTTCGTCGTGCCCAGACACCACGTGATGATCGGGTGTGATAAGCTCTACGTCCATCTACAACGGGTGCAAGCCAGTTTTGCACACGCAGAATACTCAGGTTAAACTTGACGAGCCTAGCATATGCAGATATGGCCTCGGAACACGGAGACCGAAAGGTCGAGCGTGAATCATATAGTAGATATGATCAACATAAACGATGTTCACCATTGAAAACTACTCCATCTCACGTGATGATCGGTTATGGTTTGGTTGATTTGGATCACGTAATCACTTAGAAGATTAGAGGGATGTCTATCTAAGTGGGAGTTCTTAAGTAATATGATTAATTGAACTTAAATTTATCATGAACTTAGTACCTGATAGTATCTTGCTTGTTTATGTTTATTGTAGATAGATGGCTCGTGCTGTTGTTCCGTTAAATTTTAATGCGTTCCTTGAGAAAGCAAAGTTGAAAGATGATGGTAGCAATTATACGGATTGGGTCCGTAACTTGAGGATTATCCTCATTGCTGCACAGAAGAATTACGTCCTGGAAGCACCGCTGGGTGCCAGGCCTGCTGCTGGAGCAACACCAGATGTTATGAACGTCTGGCAGAGCAAAGCTGATGACTACTCGATAGTTCAGTGTGCCATGCTTTACGGCTTAGAATCGGGACTTCAACGACGTTTTGAACGTCATGGAGCATATGAGATGTTCCAGGAGTTGAAGTTAATATTTCAAGCAAATGCCCGAATTGAGAGATATGAAGTCTCCAATAAGTTCTATAGCTGCAAGATGGAGGAGAACAGTTCTGTCAGTGAGCATATACTCAAAATGTCTGGGTATAATAATCACTTGATTCAATTGGGAGTTAATCTTCCGGATGATTGCGTCATTGACAGAATTCTCCAATCACTGCCACCAATCTACAAGAGCTTCGTGATGAACTATAATATGCAAGGGATGAACAAGACTATTCCCGAGCTCTTCGCAATGCTGAAAGCTGCGGAGGTAGAAATCAAAAAGGAGCATCAAGTGTTGATGGTTAACAAAACCACTAGTTTCAAGAAAAAGGGCAAAGGGAAGAAGAAGGGGAACTTCAAGAAGAACGGCAAGCAAGTTGCTGCTCAGGAGAAGAAACCCAAGTCTGGACCTAAGCCTGAAACTGAGTGCTTCTACTGCAAGCAGACTGGTCACTGGAAGCGGAACTGCCCCAAGTATTTGGCGGATAAGAAGGATGGCAAGGTGAACAAAGGTATATGTGATATACATGTTATTGATGTGTACCTTACTAGAGCTCACAGTAGCACCTGGGTATTTGATACTGGTTCTGTTGCTAATATTTGCAACTCGAAACAGGGACTACGGAATAAGCGGGCACTGGCAAAGGACAAGGTGACGATGCGCGTGGGAAACGGTTCCAAAGTTGATGTGATCGCGGTCGGCACGCTACCTCTACATCTACCTTCGGGATTAATATTAGACCTAAATAATTGTTATTTGGTGCCAACGTTGAGCATGGACATTATATCTGGATCTTGTTTAATGTGAGACAGTTATTCATTTAAATCAGAGAATAATGGTTGTTCTATTTATATGAGTAATATCTTTTATGGTCATGCACCCTTAAAGAGTGGTCTATTCTTATTGAATCTCGATAGTAGTAATACACATATTCATAATGTTGAAGCCAAAAGATGCAGAGTTGATAATGAAAGTGCAACTTATTTGTGGCACTGTCGTTTAGGTCATATCGGTATAAAGCGCATGAAGAAACTCCATACTGATGGACTTTTGGAACCACTTGATTATGAATCACTTGGTACTTGCGAACCGTGCCTCATGGGCAAGATGACTAAAACACCGTTCTCCGGTACTATGGAGAGAGCAACAGATTTGTTGGAAATCATACATACCGATGTATGTGGTCCAATGAATATTGAGGCTCGTGACGGATATCGTTATTTTCTCACCTTCACAGATGATTTAAGCAGATATGGGTATATCTACTTAATGAAACATAAGTCTGAAACATTTGAAAAGTTCAAAGAATTTCAGAGTGAAGTTGAAAATCATCGTAACAAGAAAATAAAGTTTCTACGATCTGATCGTGGAGGAGAATATTTGAGTTACGAGTTTGGTGTACATTTGAAAAACTGTGGAATAGTTTCGCCACTCACGCCACCTGGAACACCATAGCGTAATGGTGTGTCCGAACGTCGTAATCGTACTTTACTAGATATGGTGCGATCTATGATGTCTCTTACTGATTTACCGCTATCATTTTGGGGTTATGCTTTAGAGACGGCCGCATTCACGTTAAATAGGGCACCATCAAAATCCGTTGAGACGACACCTTATGAACTGTGGTTTGGCAAGAAACCAAAGTTGTCATTTCTTAAAGTTTGGGGCTGCGATGCTTATGTGAAAAAGCTTCAACCTGATAAGCTCGAACCCAAATCGGAGAAATGTGTCTTCATAGGATACCCAAAGGAGACTGTTGGGTACACCTTCTATCACAGATCCGAAGGCAAGACATTCGTTGCTAAGAATGTATCCTTTCTAGAGAAGGAGTTTCTCTCGAAAGAAGTGAGTGGGAGGAAAGTAGAACTTGATGAGGTAACTGTACCTGCTCCCTTACTGGAAAGTAGTACATCACAGAAAACTGTTTCAGTAACACCTACACCAGTTAGTGAGGAAGCCAATGATAATGATCATGAAACTTCAGATCAAGATACTACTGAACCTCGTAGATCAACCAGAGTAAGATCCGCACCAGAGTGGTCCGGTAATCCTGTTCTGGAAGTCATGATACTAGATCATGATGAACCTACGAACTATGAAGAAGCGATGGTGAGCCCAGATTCCGCAAAGTTGCTTGAAGCCATGAAATCTGAGATGGGATCCATGTATGAGAACAAAGTATGGACTTTGGTTGACTTGCCCGATGATCGGCAAGAAATTGAAAATAAATGGATCTTTAAGAAGAAGACTGACGCTGATGGTAATGTTACTGTCTACAAAGCTCGACTTGTCGCAAAAGGTTTTCGGCAAGTTCAAGGGATTGACTACGATGAGACCTTCTCACCCGTAGCGATGCTTAAGTCCGTCCGAATCATGTTAGCGATTGCCGCATTTTATGATTATGAAATTTGGCAGATGGATGTCAAAACTGCATTCCTGAATGGATTTCTGGAAGAAGAGTTATGATGCAACCGGAAGGTTTTGTCGATCCAAAGGGAGCTAACAAAGTGTGCAAGCTCCAGTGATCCATTTATGGACTGGTGCAAGCCTCTCGGAGTTGGAATAAACGTTTTGATAGTGTGATCAAAGCATTTGGTTTTATAAAGACTTTCGGAGAAGCCTGTATTTACAAGAAAGTGAGCGGGAGCTCTGTAGCATTTCTGATATTATATGTGGATGACATATTGCTAACTGGAAATGATATAGAATTTCTGGATAGCATAAAGGGATACTTGAATAAAAGTTTTTCAATGAAAGACCTCGGTGAAGCTGCTTACATATTAGGCATTAGGATCTATAGAGATAGATCAAGACGCTTAATTGGACTTTCACAAAGCACATACCTTGACAAAATTTTGAAGAAGTTCAAAATGGATCAAGCAAAGAAAGGGTTCTTGCCTGTGTTACAAGGTGTGAAGTTGAGTAAGACTCAATGCCCGACCACTGCAGAAGGTAGGGAGAATATGAAAGATGTTCCCTATGCATCAGCCATAGGATCTATCATGTATGCAATGCTGTGTACCAGACCTGATGTGTGCCTTGCTATAAGTTTAGCAGGGAGGTACCAAAGTAATCCAGGAGTGGATCACTGGACAGCGGTCAAGAACATCCTGAAATACCTGAAAAGGACTAAGGATATGTTTCTCGTATATGGAGGTGACAAAGAGCTCACCGTAAAAGGTTACGTTGATGCAAGCTTTGACACTGATCCGGACGATTCTAAATCGCAAACCGGATACGTGTTTACATTAAACGGTGGAGCTGTCAGTTGGTGCAGTTCTAAACAAAGCGTCGTAGCGGGATCTACATGTGAAGCGGAGTACATAGCTGCTTCGGAAGCAGCAAACGAAGGAGTCTGGATGAAGGAGTTCATATCCGATCTAGGTGTCATACCTAATGCATCGGGTCCAATGAAAATCTTTTGTGACAATACTGGTGCAATTGCCTTGGCAAAGGAATCCAGATTTCACAAAAGGACCAAACACATCAAGAGACGCTTCAACTCCATCCGGGATCTAGTCCAGGTGGGAGACATAGAGATTTGCAAGATACATACGGATCTGAATGTTGCAGAACCGTTGACTAAGCCTCTTCCACGAGCAAAACATGATCAGCACCAAAGCTCCATGGGTGTTAGAATCATTACAGTGTAATCTAGATTATTGACTCTAGTGCAAGTGGGAGACTGAAGGAAATATGCCCTAGAGGCAATAATAAAGTTATTATTTATTTCCTTATAATCATGATAAATGTTTATTATTCATGCTAGAATTGTATTAACTGGAAACATAATACATGTGTGAATACATAGACAAACAAAGTGTCACTAGTATGCCTCTACTTGACTAGCTCGTTAATCAAAGATGGTTATGTTTCCTAACCATGAACAATGAGTTGTTATTTGATTAACGAGGTCACATCATTAGTTGAATGATCTGATTGACATGACCCATTCCATTAGCTTAGCACCCGATCGTTTAGTATGTTGCTATTGCTTTCTTCATGACTTATACATGTTCCTATGACTATGAGATTATGCAACTCCCGTTTACCGGAGGAACACTTTGGGTGCTACCAAATGTCACAACGTAACTGGGTGATTATAAAGGAGCATTACAGGTGTCTCCAAAGGTAGATGTTGGGTTGGCGTATTTCGAGATTAGGATTTGTCACTCCGATTGTCGGAGAGGTATCTCTGGGCCCTCTCGGTAATACACATCACATAAGCCTTGCAAGCATTACAACTAATATGTTAGTTGTGAGATGATGTATTATGGAACGAGTAAAGAGACTTGCCGGTAAAGAGATTGAACTAGGTATTGGATACTGACGATCGAATCTCGGGCAAGTAACATACCGATGACAAAGGGAACAACGTATGTTGTTATGCGGTCTGACCGATAAAGATCTTCGTAGAATATGTAGGAGCCAATATGGGCATCCAGGTCCCGCTATTGGTTATTGACCGGAGACGTGTCTCGGTCATGTCTACATTGTTCTCGAACCCGTAGGGTCCGCACGCTTAAGGTTACGATGACAGTTACATTATGAGTTTATGCATTTTGATGTACCGAAGGTAGTTCGGAGTCCCGGATGTGATCACGGACATGACGAGGAGTCTCGAAATGGTTGAGACGTAAAGATTGATATATTGGAAGCCTATGTTTGGACATCGGAAGTGTTCCGGGTGAAATCGGGATTTTACCGGGTTACCGGGAGGTTACCAGAACCCCCCGGGAGCCATATGGGCCTTCATGGGCCTTAGTGGAAAGGAGAAAGGGGCAGCCCAAGGTGGCTGCGCCACTTCCCCCTCCCCTAGTCCTATTAGGACTAGGAGAAGGTGGCCGGCCCCCCTCTCTCTCTTTCCCCCCTTGGGGAATCCTAGTTGGAACAGGATTGGGTGGGGGGGAGTCCTACTCCCGGAAGGAGTAGGACTCCTCCTGCGCCTCTCTCCCTGGCCGGCGCCCCTCTCCCCCCTTGGCTCCTTTATATACTGAGGTAGAGGCACCCTAGAACAGACACATTGATCCACGTGATCTATTCCATAGCCGTGTGTGGTGCCCCCTGCCACCATATACCTCGATAATACTATAGCGGAATTTAGGCGAAGCCCTGCTGCTGTAGTACATCAAGATCATCACCACGCCGTCGTGCTGACGAAACTCTACCCCGACACTTTGCTGGATCGGAGTCCGGGGATCGTCATCGAGCTGAACGTGTGCTCGAACTCGGAGGTGCCGTAGTTTCGGTGCTTGATCGGTTGGATCGTGAAGACGTACGACTACTTCCTCTACGTCGTGTCATCGCTTCCGCAGTCGGTCTGCGTTGGGTACGTAGACAACACTCTTCCCCTCGTTGCTATGCATCACATGATCTTGCGTGAGCGTAGGAAATTTTTTGAAATTACTATGAAACCCAACACTTCTTCCATTGGATATCAAGTTTGAGGCAAAGAAGGCCATCAAGTCTCAAGCAATTGCAGATTTCCTCGCAGAGTGGACAGAACAATAACAGCCGACTCAAGTCCAGTCGGAACATTGGACCATGTTCTTTGATGGGTCCAAAATGTTGAATGGCTCTGGCGGAGGAGTGGTTTTAGTATCCCCACAAGGATACAAGCTGAGTTATGTCCTTCAGATTCACTTTGATTCTTCCAACAATGAAGCTGAATATGAGGCACTATTATATGGGTTGCATATGGCCATCTCACTCGGCGTCCGGCGCTTGATGGTCTAAGGCGACTCATATTTAGTGGTCAATCAAGTGATGAAAGAATGGGATGTCAGGAGCCCTGCAATGACTGGTTACTGCAATGTAGTGAGAAAGTTGGAGAAGAAGTTTGAGGGGTTAGAGCTCCACCACATACCCCGACTCCAGAATCAAGCGGATGATGATCTGGCCAAGATAGGTTCCACTCGGAAGCCTATCCCCAGTAATGTGTTCTTGGAACATCTCCATACCCCATCTGTACAAGAGGATCCCCTCAAGGAAGAGCCCCCGCAACCGATAAGTTCAACCAACCCGACTGAGATTGAGATTCCAGCTGTGGTTGACCTGATCATGGAAGTCCTAGTGATTACGCCCGACTGGACGGTGCTGTACATTGCGTACATTCTCAGAAAGGAGCTCCCAGAAGACGAGGACGAAGCCCATCAGATAGTCCGTCGATCCAAATCCTTTAAATTTATGAAAGATCAGCTTTACAGAGAAAGTGTCACGGGAGTATCTTAGCATTGCATCACTCCTGAAGAAGGTCGGATGATCTTCAATGATATCCACTCGGGGACCTGTGGTCACCATGCATCCTCTCAGACCATCGTGGCCAAAGCATACTGAGCGGGATTCTATTGGCCTCGAGCAAACGAAATGGCAAAGGATATAGTCGACAAGTGTGCAGGCTGCCAGTTCTATTCCAACATGTCCCACAAGCCAGCATCCGCCTCGAAGACTATTCCTCTCGTCTGGCCGTTCGCAGTCTGGGGGTTGGATATGGTCGGCCCCTTCAAGACCGGTGCGAGTGGTTTCACCCATGTACTCGTAGCAGTCGACAAGTTCACCAAGTGGATGGAAGCTAAACCTATCAAGAACCTCAGCGCAAGCACTGCTGTCAGTTTCATCAAGGAGTTGATATTCAGATATGGAGTTCCTAACAGCATTATCACTTATAATGGCTCCAACTTAGATTCTGACGAGTTCAAGGCGTTCTGTGCAACCCAAGGCACTCGGGTCAATTATGCATTTGTCGCACACCCTCAGTCAAATGGACAAGCAAAAAGGGCGAATGGTCTGATTCTCCAAGGATTAAAACCACGCCAGATGCATGATCTCAAGAATGCTACTGGAGACTGGGTAACCGAGTTGCCTTCCGTCTTGTGGGGGCTGAAAACAACACTGAATCGGTCGACTGGCCGGACTCCTTTGTTCTTGGTGTACGATGCAGAGGCCGTACTCCCGAGTGATTTGCTGCACAATGCCCCCAGAGTGGAACTATTCACACAAGCTGAAGCAGAACAAGCACGAGAAGACGTCATTGATCTCCTTGAGGAAGAGCGCGAGATGGATTTGATCCAGTCGACCATCTACCAGCAAGATCTGCGTTGACTCCATGCCCGAAAAGTCAGAGGGCGAGCATTCCAAGAGGGAGACCTGGTCCTTCGAGTGGATCTGAAGCAACCTCACAAGCTTGCCCCGGCCTGGGAAGGCCCCTTCATCATCACCAAGGTGCTCCACAAAGGAGCCTACCACATCTACAACATAGCGAAGAAGATAGACGAGCCACGAGTATGGAACACAGAACTGCTCTGTCACTTCTACACATAGATCACTCAACCTGACAAGTTATAATAAAAGTGTTTCAGTTTGCTTTCCAAAGACAAGATTTTTTCAATATCATAATGATCAATTTCCCATAAGCATCTGTGTCTAAAATCCCCCAGTGGGTGGCTTAGCCGCGAATCCAATTCGCCTAAGTTAAAAACACTCCAAGTGGAGAGCAATCCTCCCACTCGGTGGCTTAGCCGCGAATCCGATTCGCCTAAGTTAAAAACATTTCCGAGTGGAGAGCAATCCTCCCACTTGGGGGCTTAGCTACGACCCCGTAATCGCCTAAGTTAAAAACACTCCGAGTGGAGAGCGATCCTCCCACTCGGGGGCTTAGCAGCGACCCCTTGAAGGCACTCGGGGGAACCCCGTTAAACATTTTCAAAATCCCCAAAAACCTAACAGAAAAATGTTACAGGGCTTTCAAGATCTAGAGGCAAAAAAATTCAAAAAATTTCAAACTTACTAGTGGCGCAACATGGATGTGGTGCGCCACTAGTAACAGAAAAAAAATTGGTTTTGAATTTTTTTTTCAAAAAATGATATGTAATATGACCGGGAAGTTTGAAATACTTTTCAAAATTTCATCATAGTCATGAACATGAACAAAGTCCTAGACATCAACAAGGTATAATAGGATTGATATGCTAAATATATCAACAAGTGCCTGTGAAGTGAGCCGTTGCTGGGGTTGGATAGAACTCTGAAGTTAAGCGTGCTTGGGCTGGAGTAGTGTGAGGATGGGTGACCTTTTGGCAAGTTTGACCACGGAGTGCGATTTGACCTGAGATTAAGCATATTGACCCGAGATTAAGCCATAGTGACCTGAGATTAAGAAAAAAGCGGAAAAAAAATTTGAAAAAAATAAAAAAAATGAAAAATAAATTTGAAAAAAATTGTTACTAATGGCGCACTTCTATGTGGTGCGCCATTAGTATACCAGATACTAATGGCGCACCTTGGACTATTCTAATGGCGCACCAGCGGTGCGCCATTAGTATACCAGATTCTAATGGCGCACCACAGTAGCGCCATTAGAAAAAAAATCTAATGGCGTGATGCTAGTGGCGCACCAGTAGTGCGCCATTAGAAGGCAAAACAGGTGCGCCACTAGCATGCCTTTTCCTAGTAGTGTGTATTACGGAACGAGTAAATAGACTTGCCGGTAACGAGATTGAACTAGGTATGAAGATACCGACGATCGAATCTCGGGCAACTATCATACCGATGGACAAAGGGAATTACGTATGCAGTCATAACGGTTTGATCGATAAAGATCTTCATAGAATATGTGAGAGCCAATATGAGCATCCAGGTTCCTTTATTGGTTATTAACTGGAGAAGTGTCTCGATCATGTCTACATAGTTTTCGAACCCGTAGGGTCCGCATGCTTAACGTTCATTGACGATATAGTGTTATATGAGTTATATGATTTAGCTACCGAATGTTGTTTGTAGTCCCGAATGAGATCATGGACATGACAAGAAGTCTCAAAATGGTCAAGAGGTATAGATTTATATATAGGACGATGATATTCGTACACCAGAAGTGTTTTGGGGAAAACCGGATAGTCATCGGAGTACCGGAGGGGGTACCAGGTATAGGCCTATTGGGCCATAAGAGGGGACCACACCAGCCCTTTCCCTCTCTTCCCCCCTTTCCTCTTTCTCCTCTAGCAATTATGGCAGGAGGCACCTTTCGGAGGACCCAAGTAGGATTCGGCCTACTTGGGGCGCCCCCTTGGCTGCTCCTCCCTCCCTCCACCTATATATACATGAGGGAGGGGCCGCCACACACCGACGGCATAAACTTAGGCGTGTGCGGTGCCCCCCTCCACCGTTTACACCCTCGGTCATATTTTCGTAGTGCTTAGGCGAAGCCCTGCGGAGATAACTTCACCATAACCGTCACTACATTGTTATGTTGCCGAAACACATCCATTACCTCGCCATCTTGCTAGATAAAGAAGGTGTGGACGTCATCGAGCTGAACGTGTGCTTAATGCGGAGGTACCATACGTTCGGTGCTCGATCGGTTGGATTGTGAAGAAAGTTCGAGTACATCAACCGCGTTGTCAAGCGCTTCCGCTTACGGTCTACGATGGTACGTAAGCACACTCTCCCTCTTGTTGCTATGCATCTCAATGGATAGATCATTGCGTGTGCGTAGAAAGTTTTTGTTTCCCATGCAATGTTCTGCATCAGGGGTATCAGAGCTAGGTCTATGCATAGATGATATGCACGAGTAGAACACAAAGAGTTGTGGGCGATGATCGTCATACTGCTTACCACCAACGTCTTATTTTGATTCGGCAGTATTGTTGGATGAAGCAGCCCGGACTAACCTTACATGTCGACTTACATGAGACCGGTTCCACAGACATACATGCAACTTGTTTTGCATAAAGGTGGATGGCGGGTATCTATTGCTCCTACTTTACTTTAATCGGATTTGACTGCGTCCGGTCCTTGAAGAAGGTTCAAATAGCAAACTTGATAAATCACCATTGTGGTTTTTGCCGTAGGTAAGAATGGTTCTTGCTAGAAGCCCGTAGCAGCCACGTAAAACTTGCAACAACAAAGTTGAGGACATCTAAATTGTTTTTGTAGGGAATGTTGTGATGTGATATGGTCAAGAAGTGATGTGATATATGTTGACGTATAATATGATCATGTTTTGTAATATCAACAACCGGCAGGAGCCTTAGGGTTGTCTCTTTACCGTAAATGCCATGTAATTGCTTTACATTATCGCTATGCGTTAGCAATATTTGTAGAAGCAATAGTTGGCGAGACGACCCCGACGCAACAATGGAGATCAAGGTGTCGAGCCAGTGATGATGCAGATCATGACGATGATTTGGAGATGGAGATCAAAAGCACAAGATGATGATGGCCATGTTAGGTCACATATTTTGATTGTATCGGATGTTTATCCTATATGCATCTTATTTTTTAGCACGGCAGTAGCATTTTAAGATGATCCATTCACTAAATTTCGATATAAAAGTGTTCTCCCCGAGTATGCACAATTGCAAAAGTTTGTCGTTTCCAGATACCACGTGATGATCAGGTGTGATAGACTCTACGTTGACATACAACAGGTGTAAGACAGATTTAAACACACCGAATATTTGGGTTAAACTTGACGAGCCTAGCATATACAGAAATGGCATCGGAACACTGGAGACCGAAAGGTCGAACGTGAGTCATATAGTAGATATAATCAACATGTAGATTTTCACCATTGAAAACTACTCCATCTCACATGATGATCGGATATGGGTTAGTTGATTTGGATCATGTAATCACATAGATAACTTGAGGGATGTTAATTTAAGTAGGAGTTCATTAGTAACTTGATTAATTGGACGTAATTTATCATGAACTTAGTTTTATTAGTTTTTTGCATGTCTAAGTTGTAGATAAATGGCCCCTGCTATTTTTCCTTGAATATTAATGTGTTCCTAGAGAAAACTAAGTTGAAAGATAATGGTAGCATCTACACGGATTGGGTTTGTAACTTGAGGATTATCCTCATCGGTACACAGAAGAATTTTGTCACGGATGCACCGTTAGGTGACAGGCCTGCTGCAGGAGCAACTTAAGATGTTATGAATGTCTGACAAGTTGGATCAGATGGCTACTCAATAGTGTGCCTTGAATTACGGCATAGAACCGGGACATCAGAAACGTTTTGAATGTCACAGAGCATATTGATGTCTACTACGCAACCTTCTTCTTGTAGACGTTGTTGGGCCTCCAAGTGCAGAGGTTCGTAGGACAGTAGCAAATTTCCCTCAAGTGGATGACCTAAGGTTTATCAATCTGTGGGAGGCGTAGGATGAAGATGGTCTCTCTCAAACAACCCTGCAACCAAATAACAACTAGTCTCTTGTGTCCCCAACACACCCAATACAATGGTAAATTGTATAGGTGCACTAATTCGGCGAAGAGATGCTGGTACAAGTGCAATATGGATGGTAGATATAGGTTTTTGTAATCAGAAATTATAAAAACAGCAAGGTAACTAATGATAAAAGTGAGCACAAACGGTATTGCAATGCAAGTAAACAAGGCCTAAGGTTCATACTTTCACTAGTGCAAGTTCTCTCAACAATAATAACATAAGTGGATCATATAACTATCCCTCAACATGCAACTAAGAGTCACTCCAAAGTCACTAATAGCAGAGAACAAACGAAGAGATTATTGTAGGGTATGAAACCAGCTCAAAGTTATCATTTCCGATCGATCTATTCAAGAGTCCGTAGTAATATAACACGAAGCTATTCTTTCCGTTCGATCTATCATAGAGTCTGTACTAGAATAACACCTTAAGGAACAAATCAACCAAAACCCTAATGTCACCTAGATACTCCAATGTCACCTCAAGTATCCGTGGGCATGATTATACGATATGCATCACACAATCTCAGATTCATCTATTCAACCAACACAAAGTACTTCAAAGAGTGCCCCAAAGTTTCTACCGAAGAGTCAAGACGAAAATGTGTGCCAACCCCTATGCATAAGTTCAGAAGGTTACGGGACCCGCAAGTTGATCACCAAAAGATACATCAAGTGAATCATGTGATATCCCATTGTCACCACAGATAAGCACATGCAATACATACATCAAGTGTTCTCAAATCCTTAAAGACTCAATACGATAAGATAACTTCAAAGGGGAAACTCTATCCATTACAAGAGAATAGAGGGGGAGAAACATCATAATATCCAACTATAATAGCAAAGCTCGCGATACATCAAGATTGTGCCGAATCAAGAACACGGGAGAGAGAGAGATCAAACACATAGCTACTGGTACATACCCTCAGCCCCGAGGGTGAACTACTCCCTCCTCGTCATGATAGAATTCGCCCTCCGGCAGGGTGCCGGAACAGGCTCCCGAGAGGTTTTTGGTGGCTACAGAGGCTTGCGGTGGCGGAACTCCCGATCTGTCTTTCTGGAGGTTTCAATATTTGTTGGAATTTTTGGCGTATGTCTCACGTCAAGGGGGTCTCCGGGCAGTCCACGAGGAAGGGGGTCTCCGGGCAGTCCACGAGGAAGGGGGGTGCACCGGGGGGTGGGTGATGAGGATATAGACCTAGGGTAGGGTCATAGGCCTGACCAACATACCCTACCCAAGTTCACTACCCTAGAAGTAAAGAAGTTCAAGAGACAACAGGGAGTACCCAACGAAGATGTCGAGTGCAATCCACTCGACCAATCATATAACTCTGGTATCCCACCTTATCGAAGACCACTCGACCATACAAGAAACCACTCGACCTATGGATACCAGGAATCAAACGGAACTACAACGGTCGGACATTCACTCCGTAGTCTTCATGAACATTAATGACACTTATGGCTGGCGTTATCAGTAACGCCCCTCCTTGAAATCTTTGTAACGGAGGGGGTCTGGGGTCCTGGCGCACTCTATATAAGCCACCCCCCTCCTCTGGGACAATGGTTTGCACCCCCTGTAACACACACGCATATACTAAAATCTAGTCGACCGCCTCCGAGCACCGAGATGTAGGGCTGTTACCTCCTCCGAGAGGGGCCTGAACTCGTAAACACTTGCGTACAACCTCACCATAGCTAGGACCTTGCCTCCTCCTACGTACCCCCTATTCTTAGTATCAGTCTTAGTACCACGACAGTTGGCGACCACCGTGGGGCCAAGAATCTTAGCGACTTCTGGCGAGGTTGCAAGTCCTTCAGTCTTCATCAACATGGTTTCCGACGGCAGCTTGATCATGGGCCACGAGTTCCGACTCGGAGCACTCACATTCGTCGTCGACGATTCAGCCTGGCTCATGGAGGCCCCCCCGACATTGAGGCGCTGCCGATCCCAGGTTCGTCGCACTTCCGCGCGAGTGCCTGAAAGTGCAACTATCCCTAGGTGGTTTTGGTAATTCATAACAACATATAGCTCATTGAGCTAATGCTATTCCAAGACTATTATTTCAAGAAAGCTCAATGAATGGCATGGCATGGATAATGAAAGTGGATCCCTCAAAATATCAAGGACAAAGGATTGGCTCAAGCTCAAAAGCTCAAGACTCTTCATTTTACATTTTAGTGATCCAAGCTCACATTGAGTCTATAGGACAAGCCAATACTATCAAGGAGGGATGAGGTGTTGCTTAATGAGCCTCTTGCTTCATGTGCTTAGTGATATGCTCCAAATACCCTCAACTAATTTCTCACATCCACATATGACCTAAACCCAAAGTCAAAATCGGTCCCACCGATTCTTTCTATCCGGTGCCACTGAGTTCAAATGTCATAGCCACTGCCACAAACCCTAGGCAAATCGGTCTTACCGATAGGGATCTCGGTCTAACCGAGATGGGATTGTAATCTCTCTGTTTCCCTTCGTAACGTTTCGGTCTAACCGAAGTGAGCGATCGGTCCCACCGAGATTGCAATGTAAACTCCCTGTTTCCTTTTCGTAGCATTTCGGTCTCACCGAAATGAGCGAATCGGTCCCACCGAGTTTACCTGACCAACTCTCTGGAAAGCTTATTACCAAAATCGGTCTCACCGAGTTTGTGTAATCGGTCTTACCAAGATTACTTTATGCCCTAACCCCAACCATATCGGTCCTACCGAGTTGCATGTCGGTCCGACCGAAAATCCTAACGGTCACTAGGTTTCTCAAATCGGTCTGACCGAGTCTGTTGAATTAGTCCCACCGAGTTTGGTAAATTGTGTGTAATGGTTAGATTTTTTGTGGAGGCTATATATACCCCTCCACCTCCTCTTCATTCATGGAGAGAGCCATCAGAAGAAACCTACACTTCGAACTTACCATTTCTGAGAGAGAACCACCTACTCATGTGTTGAGGCCAAGATATTCCATTCCTACCATATGAATCTTGATCTCTAGCCTTCCCCAAGTTGCTTTCCACTCAAATCTTCTTTCCACCAGATCCAAAACATATGAGAGAGAGTTGAGTGTTGGGGAGACTATCATTTGAAGCACAAGAGCAAGGAGTTCATCATCAACACACCATTTGTTACTTCTTGGAGAGTGGTGTATCCTAGATTGGCTAGGTGTCACTTGGGAGCCTCCGACAAGATTGTGGAGTTGAACCAAGGAGTTTGTAAGGGCAAGGAGATCGCCTACTTCGTGAAGATCTACCGCTAGTGAGGCAAGTCCTTCGTGGGCGACGGCCATGGTGGGATAGACAAGGTTGCTTCTTCGTGGACCCTTCGTGGGTGGAGCCCCCCGTGGACTCGCGCAACCGTTACCCTTCATGGGTTGAAGTCTCCATCAACGTGGATGTACGATAGCACCACCTATCGGAACCACGCCAAAAACATCCGTGTCTCAAATTGCGTTTGAATCCTCCAAACCCTTCCCTTTACTTTCTTGCAAGTTGCATGCTTTAATTTCCGCTGCTCATATACTCTTTGCATGCTTGCTTGAATTGTGTGATGATTACTTGACTTGTCCAAAGATAGCTAAAATCTGCCAAACTCTAAAATTGGGAAAAGGTTAAGTTTTAATTAGTCAAGTAGTCTAATCACCCCCCTCTAGATATACTTCAAGGTCTACAAGTGGTATCAGAGCTTTGGTCTCCATTTGCTTTGATTTCCATAGCTTTTGGTGGTCATAGCCTTTGTTTCACAACCTAGGAGAGTATGGCGTCTAGTGAGGGAAATTATCATTGTAGAGGTCCTTACTTTGATGGTACTAATTCTGCTAGTTGGAAGCATAAGAAGAAAATGCATATTCTTGGACATAACCCCACAGTTTGGGCTATTGTGTGTATTGGCTTGCAAGGTGAATTCTTTGATGGGAGAGAACCAAACCGTCAAGCTAGCGCGGATGAATTGAAGATGTTGCAATACAACGCTCAAGCTTGTGATATCCTCTTCAACGGATTGTGCCCCGAAGAATTCAACAAAATCAGCCGTCTTGAGAATGCAAAGGAAATTTGGGATACTTTGATTGATATGCATGAAGGTACTGACTCCGTCAAGGAATCCAACTTGGATGTGCTCCAAAGTGAGCTTGACAAGTTCAAAATGAAGGATGGTGAAGGTGTCGCTGAAATATACTCTAGGCTTGCTCTTATCACAAATGAGATTGCCGGCTTAGGAAGTGAAGAAATGACCGACAGATTCATCATCAAGAAGATCCTAAGAGCATTGGATGGAAAGTATGATACCATGTGCACATTGATCCAAATGATGCCAAACTACAAAGATCTCAAGCCAACGGAAGTCATTGGAAGGATTGTTCCTCATGAGATGTCATTCAAGTATAAGGAGGAACTTCACAACAAGTCAAGTGGTGCTTACAAAGCCTCATGTGAAGCCCCCACATCATCAAGTGAGAAACAAACATTCAATGAAGAATTGAGCTTAATGGTGAAGAACTTCAACAAGTTCTACAAGAGTAGAAGCAAAGATAGAAGCTCCAAGTCAAGGTCCTACAATGACAAAAGATCTTCTAGTCGAGAGCGCAATTGCTACAATTGTGGGAGACCCGGACACTACTCCAATGAGTGTACGGCACCCTACAAAAGAAGAGAAGATTCTCCAAAAAGAAGAAGCGAAAGAGAAGAATCACCACCAAGAGAGAGGAGGAGTAGAGATGATCGTTATGAACGCAGACCCTCACGGAGAAGCAAGGATTCGGAAAGGAAGGACAAGTCATCAAGAAGCTACACAAAATGAAGACATCAAGCTCATGTTGGTGAATGGGTATCCGGCTCCGACTCCGACAATCACTCCGAGAGAAGCTATCACTCCGACTCCGAATATACTCAAGATGAATGTGTTGTCGGTCTAGCACTTGTGTAAACCAACTCCTACGACATATTTGACTCACCAAATGAAGGAATTGGAAGATGCTTCATGGCCAAAGGTCCAAAGGTAACACATCCCGAGTATGTTGATTTCAATAGTGATGAAGATGACTTGCTAGGTCATGATGATTTACTTGTTGAAGACTCTAGTGAGGAATACTATGATGAAATGTCAATTAATCATGCTAATCAAGATAAAACGAATGACAATGATAAGGAGATGATTGAGCTTCTAACTAAATAACTAAACAATCTTAAGTTAGCTCATGAAACTATCTTTGAAGATCATCGAGAAATTTTAAGGGCTCATGAGAAGTTACGCTTTGAAAAGCTCAATCTTGAGCAAGAGCATGAGTTCTTAAAAGCAATCAATGATGATCTCCGTAAGAAAAGTTCTTCTTACATTGCCAAGCATTTACTCTTATCTACTTACATGCCTCAAGTCAAGTCTAGTAACAAGTACAAGAAAGATCCTTCCTCTAGTAGTAACAATAATAATGCCAAATCCAATATTGTTGCTTTTAGTAGTTCTCTTGATTCCACCAATGATTCTCTTAGCCAAGTTACACTTGAGAAAGAAAACAGCTTATTGAAGGGAATTATAGAGAAAGGTGTTTACAAGAGCCTTGCCGGGAGTAAGCAATTCGAAGAAATTGTATGCAAGCAAGGAAGGCACCGGAAGAATCAAGGTGCTGGTTTTGAACAAAAGTTCAATGCTAATGGAGTTGAGTGGGAAGAAGATCAATACCCCAAGACAAAGTTTGTTCCTCAACAAGAGAAGTATGATCCTACTTCCTTCAAGGGAACACAAGCACAAGATGATCTTACACCACAAGACCACAAGAACCACGGCAAGGACAAGCTTCAAGAGGAGATTGATGCATTTGAAGAAGAACCTAAGGCCTTGGTCAAGTGGGTTCCCAAGACTACGTCAAGTTCTACTTCATCAAGTACAACTAGAACTCCAAGGATTCCCATCAAGATGATGTGGATCCCGAAGAAGAAGAACTAGAGAGTTCTTGAGGGTGACTCCGCCAACATTCTTCACTCATATTACTTTGGCAAGAACAAGTGCAATCAACTTCCACATCTTGCACAAGTTCAAGGAGTCACAAACCCTCATGTTGGTAAGGCAAGGGACAAGGTAACCTAATGATTTCATGGACATCATCTTGTGTGTGCATCACTCTATGTCTATGGATATTCTTGTTTGTTCCTTGTGGGACTAACCCATGTAGGTATGTTGAAAGTGCAACTCACTCCAAAGGATTGCTCCAAATGATCTACATCAACATTGAGCATCCACAACACCTACATGAAGTCATCATCGACAAAACCCAAGGTTAGTTCATCCCTCTAAAAGGGGATCTCACATCTAGGGGGAGCTTAACTCTAAGAATTGAGTCAAAGCAACTCTAATGGTGTGAACACATCAATGCATTATGTAAAAGTGGTAACCCCACTTGAGCTTAAACGATGAGTATGACCTATGATCAAATGTTCTCATTTGACTCCTAAGTCAATATACTCATATATAGATGACCTAGTCATCGCCAATTGTTTGATAGATGCTAGAATTGGTTGTGCATGCTTTGCCACATATTTCATTTGCCATATTATTGTGTGAGCATGTTGGTTGCATATTTTACTCATTAGAGGACATCCACTTGTTACTTTGATTGTTTGGCTTCTTTTTCTTTTGCCAAGTGGATGGAAAAGAATGACTAAGAATCTTCCATAGCTATCTATGTTTTTCTCGTCTCAAACTCTATTCATGCTACATCACAAAATTTGATCAAGTCAGATTCGAACCACTCTATGTGAGGAGCACTCGGAGTCCCCGATTCGTCATAGACTTAAACTTCCAAAACTTCTTTGTGATTCTCGGTCTGACCTATTCCTCCATTTCGGTCCTACCGAGATCATTAAGTCGATCTGGGTTTTCAATCTCGGTGTAACCGATTTGAACTTTTCGGTCACACCGAGCTGTTGTAACTGTATACAGTTATGCATCTCGGTGCCACCGAGTTGTTCCACTCGGTCACACCGAAAGGGTCGGGCTATATATACTCACGGGCAAAAATTTGGAAATTTCTCTGAACCTCTTCGCCCGTGCAATAGCTCGCTCTGCCACCAGGGTCTCCGGATCGTCTCCTCGTCGCTAGCCGCCTCCTGTCGCTGGTCTCCTCCGCCGTCAACGGAATTCACCCCCGCCGTTGCCGCTGTAGCGAGTTCATCGCCATGCTAGGGTATGGACTCGATCACAGTGCTATCCTCATCCGATTCCCAGCACATTGTGTTCATTATGATTCTTGCCACGATTGAAACACTCCTATCCAGTTAATACAATCCTTAGACTAGATGCGATTTGAAAATTTAGGGTTAGGTTTCCGCCAAAACCATCTCGGACCCACCGAGTTGAAAAACTCGGTCCCACCGATTTGGCTAACGCCATTGCACTAGTAACTCTCGGTCTGACCGAGAATTGCTAATCGGTGTGACCGACTTTAGGACTTTGTGAAACCCTAGCAGTCTCGGTGCCATCGAACTGTGACTCGGTCCGACCGAGTTCACCAGTTTAGGTTCCAAAACTGCTTCGGTATCACCGAGTTTGAAAATCGGTTGATCCGAAATGCTTTCTATGGAAAACTAAAACTGAATTTTTGAATCATTCTTTTGCAAAAATCTCTGCATTTTGTGATGCTCATCCATTCTATCTCATCTATAACTATTCACAGGGTCAGCAGTCAGTGATTTGCAGCATGTCAGACCAAAGTGATAGTCAGAACAAGTCAGAAGAGCACAATCACATGAGTGAGGGCACTAGTCCCTCTAGCACTTCAGATGATGGCAGCAGGAGCACCCCAAGCAATCTGCCTAAAGCTGCCACCAGGACAAGGAAGAAGAGAACCTCAGAATCTGAGGATGAAGATTATATGGCAGAAGAAGATGAGGCTACCTCCAAGAAGGTAGTGCTCAAAAAGGAGTATGCCTCAGCAAAGAACACAAAGCCTGGACTCAATAGGAAGGTTCCTGCCAAGAGGACACCTATGCTGAAGGTCAGAGGATCAACTCAAGTGCCTGAAAAGTCTGGTCCCAAAGAGGCACCTGCAAGAAGAGTCACAACTTCCAAAACCAAGAAAGTTCCCATTGGAGAAACTATGAAGTTTACCATTGAATCAGAAGATGAAGCTGCTGGTCAAGATAAGAAGAAGATGAGAGCCAGAACCACTACTGCCCAAGTTCTTGGAAATCCCTCTATGAGGAGAGACTCTGAAGAAGAAGAGGTTGCTGCACCAGCACCCAAGGCACAAAAGCTAATGGGTGATGCTATAAAGTCAGGGGCTGCAACATCAAAGCCCAAGGAAGCACCCAAAGCTGCCCCCAAGCCCAAGCTTGCACCAAAGAGGAACACCGGGAGTATTCCAGCTGCTGAGAAGAACAAGGCCCCAGTGCCTGAAGTTGCTGATGAGGAAGATGATGAAGGACAAGTCCTGAGGAAGCTAAAGCCAAAGATTCCAGACAACAATGATGCTCATCCTGTGGCTGAGAATATGAAGTTGAGAAAGGATGCAGGACTTAGATTGTGGAGGCTGTCAGATCCATATGCCACTAGGAGAAGGACTGATGTTGATTACAGGTTCCACACTAAGGAACAGCAGGACTTCTATGAGACAGTGTTGTTGGACAAGAAACCAATAGTGTGTGATATGAGGTGGGTCGACTGGACCTACATGAAGAAAAATGAGGAACACTATCCTGGAGTGCAAGACAACTTTGTTGCTTGTGGAGTTGCAGACTTTGTTGGGAAAAAGCTCACAAAGTGGAATGATGAGATCATTATGCAATTCTACTCCACAGCACACTTCTATCCAGATGGCAGGATAGTTTGGATGTCTGAAGGTACAAGGTACGAGTCAACAATTGAGGAATGGGCCAGTCTGATCAATGCCCCAAAGGAGAGTGAAGATGACTTGGATGTCTATGCCAAGAAGAAGATGGACCACAATACCATGGCTCACATGTACAAGGAAATTCCTGATGCTGCAGTTGAGGCACATAAGTTTGGGTCAGTCCACTTCCTTCTGTCAGGGCTGCCAACCATCAACTAGATCCTAAGGCACACTCTGTTGCCCAAGTCAGGTGACCACAACATGATTCGAGGGCATGCTATCAACTTGCTACACTTGTTTGATGTGCCACAGAAATTCAAGGTCATGAGCCTCATTGTTGAGACCATTAAGAGGACAGCAGCAGACCAGAAGAGAAGTTGTGGGTATGCCCCATAGATTCCGGAGTTGATTAACTCAAAGATGAGCACAGGAACATACTTGCTGGATAAGGAACATTTTGCTATTTATCCAGACTTTGAGGACAATCAAGTTGTGATGAATGATAATGAACCATCATCAGTGCAAGCTCAAGAGAAGAAGGAGAAGGCAAAGAGAGAGAAGGCTGCCAAGATGCCAACTCAAGAGGAGGCATCTGAGTACTTTTTGAAGAACAAGCAGGAGCAGCTTGGTTACTTGATAGCATCAACACTGAGGATTGAGAATTGGTTGGCCACCCTAACTCAAAACCAGGAGAGCCTGGAAAGAATCATGGAACAAAAATTCTATGATCTAGATGTCAAAGTAACTGAGATTCAGTCAGTTGTGGAGCAGCTCCAGGATGACATGCAGGAGAGGAAGGGCAAGACAACCACTGATGCATTTGCCAGAGTGCCTAGAGCTCAGAGGTCAGCTGCAGTGCCTGTGACAGACACCAGAGCCACATCATCTGCACCAGCTACAGCTCCTACAGCTCCAGTGCAACCAGCTCCAGCACCAACTCCTCCAGCTCCATCCACATCAACTGAAGCCTTCGTCCAAGGAGCCATCTCTATACCACCACCTGAAGATCAAGCCTGAGAGTCGATATAGCATTGTGCATTTTCTATGAACTTTTTGGTAACTTGTTGCCAAAGGGGGAGAAAAATGTATAGATCATAGGCTGAGAGAGAGAGAGTGTTTCTTTTGTTCTCTCTTGCTTTGGTGGTTAAACCTTGTTTGCTTTTGATTGCCTGAGATACTATGCTATTATCTGTGAGACATTGATGATCATGTGTTTGATCATAAGCTACACTTATGCTTGTTAGATGATACTATCTTACCTATCCTTATGTGATCATTCACTTTGCTTGGTGATGAGTGCATGTATTCAATCTTTATCATTTTGAGCGCTCCACCAAGATGTATGTGACATGGAAGAGTAACCCATGAGCCTAATTCCTTGTGCATTTGCAGTCCAAATCAAATTTTAACTATGCACAAATTTAGGGGGAGCTCTTGCTTATCACATACTTCTCAAAGCAACGTTGTTTTTCAATCTTATTATCATTTGTCGAAGCTTTGATATATATGTTGTCATCAATTACCAAAAAGGGGGAGATTGAAAGTGCAACTATCCCTAGGTGGTTTTGGTAATTCATAACAACATATAGCTCACTGAGCTAATGCTATTCCAAGATTATTATTTCAGGAAAGCTCAATGAATGGCATGGCATGGATGATGAAAGTGGATCCCTCAAAATATCAAGGACAAAGGATTGGCTCAAGCTCAAAAGCTCAAGACTCTTCATTTTACATTTTAGTGATCCAAGATCACATTGAGCCTATAGGAAAAGCCAATACTATCAAGGAGGGATGAGGTGTTGCTTAATGAGCCTCTTGCTTCATGTGCCTAGTGATATGCTCCAAATACCCTCAACTAATTTCTCACATCCACATATGACCTAAACCCAAAGTCAAAATCGGTCCCACCGATTCTTTCTATCCGGCGCCACCGAGTTCAAATGTCATAGCCACTGCCACAAACCCTAGGCAAATCGGTCTTACCGATAGCGATCTCGGTCTCACCGAGATGGTATTGTAATCTCTCTGTTTCCCTTCGTAACGTTTCGGTCTAACCGAAGTGAGCGATCGGTCCCACCGAGATTGCAATGTAAACTCCCTATTTCCTTTTCGTAACATTTTGGTCTCACCGAAATAAGCGAATCGGTCCCACCGAGTTTACCTGACCAACTCTCTGGAAAGCTTATTACCAAAATCGGTCTCACCGAGTTTATGTAATCGGTCTTACCGAGATTACGTTATGCCCTAACCCTAACCATATCGGTCCTACCGAGTTGCATGTCGGTCCGACCGAAAATCCTAACGGTTACTAGGTTTATCAAATCGGTCTGACCGAGTCTGTTGAATCAGTCCCACCGAGTTTGGTAAATTGTGTGTAATGGTTAGATTTTTTGTGGAGGCTATATATACCCCTCCACCTCCTCTTCATTCGTGGAGAGAGCCATCAGAAGAAACCTACACTTCCAACTTACCATTTCTGAGAGAGAACCACCTACTCATGTGTTGAGGCCAAGATATTCCATTCCTACCATATGAATCTTGATCTCTAGCCTTCCCCAAGTAGCTTTCCACTCAAATCTTCTTTCCACCAGATCCAAAACCTATGAGAGAGAGTTGAGTGTTGGGGAGACTATCATTTGAAGCACAAGAGCAAGGAGTTCATCATCAACACACCATTTGTTACTTCCTGGAGAGTGGTGTCTCCTAGATTGGCTAGGTGTCACTTGGGATCCTCCGACAAGTTTGTGGAGTTGAACCAAGGAGTTTGTAAGGGCAAGGAGATCGCCTACTTCGTGAAGTTCTACCGCTAGTGAGGCAAGTCCTTCGTGGGCGACGGCCATGGTGGGATAGACAAGGTTGCTTCTTCATGGACCCTTCGTGGGTGGAGCCCTCCGTGGACTCGCGCAACCGTTACCCTTCGTGGGTTGAAGTCTCCATCAACGTGGATGTACGATAGCACCACCTATCGGAACCATGCCAAAAACATCCGTGTCTCAAATTGCGTTTGAATCCTCCAAACCCTTCCCTTTACTTTCTTGCAAGTTGCATGCTTTAATTTCCACTGCTCATATACTCTTTGCATGCTTGCTTGAATTGTGTGATGATTGCTTGACTTGTCCAAAGATAGCTAAAATCTGCCAAACTCTAAAATTGGGAAAACGTTAAGTTTTATTTGGTCAAGTAGTCTAATCACCCCCCCCTCAAGGCATACTTCAAGGTCCTACAGTGCCAGGTGTACCAAGGGAGCTGGCTGGGCACCGTTTGCGTGTCGAATCAAAAGTAAAACCGGTCAAAGAGCATCTCCGTCGGTCCGCCATGGAGAAGACGAAAGCAATTGGTGAGGAAGTGGCTCGACTTCTGGCCGCTGAGTTCATTCGCGAGATCAACCACTCCGAGTGTCTCGCCAATGTTGGTATGGTTCCCAAGAAACACAAATCACTTCGAATGTGTATTGACTTCAAGCACATCAATCGGGCCTTCCCGAAGGATCATTTTCCGCTGCCTCGCATCGACCAGATAGTCAACTCGACTTCGGGGTGCGAGCGACTGTCCTTCCTGGACGCTTATTGCGGGTACCATCAGATCCGACTGTTTGGACCCGATGTGATCAAGACTACTTTTATCACCCTGTTCAGGTGCTTTTGTTATGTCACCATGCCCTTTGGCCTCAAGAATACTGGCGCCACGTTCATGGGCATGATCTAGAAGTGCCTGCTCACTCAGATCAGTCGGAACATGGAAGCATACATGAATGCCATAGTGGTTAAGTCACGCAAAGGTTCCGACCTGCTGGTTGACCTCGGTGAAACCTTTGCCAACCTGAGAAGGTACGATATCAAGCTCAATCCATCAAAATGCACATTCGGTGTCCCAGGCAGAAAGTTACTCGGTTTTCTCGTTTCCAAACGAGTAATAGACGCAAATCCAGAGAAGATTTGCACAATCCTTCGAATGAAGCGCCCAGTGCAAGTGTATGATCTTCAGAAGCTTACTGGTTGTTTGGATGCATTGAGTCGATTCATCTCGCGCCTCGGTGAAAAGGCATTACCTCTTTACCGACGGGTGAAGAAGTCTGACAAGTTCGAGTGGAATGATGAAGCCGAAGCAGTATTTGAAGAGCTCAAAGCCCTGCTTTCCACCCAGCTAGTGCTTGCTGCTCCAATCAGCAGGGAGCCTCTTTTGCTTTACATCACAGCCACGGGACAAGTTGTCAGCACAGTGCTCACGGTCAAGCGGGAAGAGGAAGGCAAAGCCTTCAAATTTCAGCACCCAGTCTATTACATTTCAGAAGTTTTGACCCCATCCAAGCAGAGATACCCTCACTATCATAAGCTTGTTTATGGGATTTACTTAACCATGAAAAAGGTTGCACATTACTTCTCTGATCATTCAGTTTCAGTCGTCAGCAACGCCCCTCTGTCAGAGATTCTGAATAACAGAGATGCAACTGGTTGAGTGGCAAAGTGGGCGATTGAACTTCTTCCATTGGATATCAAGTTTGAGGCAAAGAAGGCCATCAAGTCTCAAGAAATTGCAGATTTCCTCGCAGAGTGGACAGAACAATAACAGCCGACTCAAGTCCAGTCGGAACATTGGACCATGTCCTTTGATGGGTCCAAAATGTTGAATGGCTCTGGCGGAGGAGTGGGTTTAGTATCCCCACGAGGAGACAAGCTCAGTTATGTCCTTCAGATTCACTTTGATTCTTCCAACAATGAAGCTGAATATGAGGCACTATTATATGGGTTGCATATGGCCATCTCACTCGGCGTCTAGCGCTTGATGGTCTAAGGCGACTCAAATTTAGTGGTCAAGCAAGTGATGAAAGAATGGGATGTCAGGAGCCCTGCAATGACTGGTTACTGCAATGTAGTGAGTAAGCTGGAGAAGAAGTTTGAGGGGTTAGAGCTCCACCACATACAAGACTCAAGAATCAAGCGGCTGATGATTTGGCCAAGATAGGTTCCACACGGAAGCCTATCCCCAGTAATGTGTTCTTGGAACATCTCCATACCCCGTCTGTACAAGAGCATCCCTTCAAGGAAGAGCCCCCGCAACCGATAAGTTCATCCAACCTGACTGAGATTGAGATTCCAGCTGTGGTCGACCTGATCATGGATGTCCTAGTGATCACGCCCGACTGGACGGTGTTGTACATTGCGTACATTCTCAGAAAGGAGCTCCCAGAAGACGAGGATGAAGCCCATCAGATAGTCCGTCGATCAAAAGCCTTTACAGTTATGAAAGATCAGCTTTACAGACAAAGTGTCACAGGAGTATCTTTGCATTGCATCACCCCTGAAGAAGGTCGAATGATCTTAAATGATATCCACTCGGGGACCTTGGTCACCATGCGTCCTCTCGGACCATCGTGGCCAAAGCATACCGAGCGGGATTCTATTGGCCTCGAGCAAACGAAATGGCAAAGGATATAGTCGACAAGTGTGCAGGCTGCCAGTTCTATTCCAACATGTCCCACAAGCCAGCATCCGCCTTGAAGACTATTCCTCTCATCTGGCCATTCGTAGTATGGGGGTTGGATATGGTCGGCCCCTTCAAGACTGGTGCGAGTGGTTTCACCCATGTGCTCATAGCAGTCGACAAGTTCACCAAGTGGATGGAAGCTAAACCTATCAAGAACCTCAAGGCAAGCACTGGTGTCAGTTTCATCAAGGAGTTGATATTCCGATATGGAGTTCCTCACAGCATTATCACGGATAATGGCTCCAACTTAGATTCTGACGAGTTCAAGGTGTTCTGTGCAACCCAAGGCACTCTGGTTAATTATGCATTTGTCGCACACCCTCAGTCAAATGGACAAGCAGAAAGGGTGAATGGTTTGATTCTCCAAGGATTAAAACCCCGCCAGATGCATGATCTCAAGAATGCTACTGGAGACTGGGTAACCGAGTTGCCTTCCGTCTTGTCGGGGCTGAGAACAACACCGAATCGGTCGACTGGCCGGACTCCTTTGTTCTTGGTGTACGGTGCAGAGGCCGTACTCCCGAGTGATTTGCTGCATAATGCCCCCAGAGTGGAACTATTCACACAAGCTGAAGCAGAACAAGCACGAGAAGACGTCGTTGATCTCCTTGAGGAAGAGCACAAGATGGATTTGATCCGGTCGACCATCTACCAGCAAGATCTGTGTCGACTCCATGCCCGAAATGTCAGAGGGCGAGCATTCCAAGAGGGAGACCTGGTCCTTCGAGTGGATCAGAAGCAACCTCACAAGCTTGCGCTAGCCTGGGAAGGCCGCTTCATCATCACCAAGGTGCTCCAAAAAGGAGCCTACCACATCTACAACATAGCGAAGAAGATAGAAGAGCCACGAGTATGGAACACAGAACTGCTCTGTCACTTCTACACATAGATCACTCGACCTGACGAGTTGGAATAAAGTGTTTCAGTTTGCTTTCCAAAGACAAGATTTTTTCAATATCATAATGATCAGTTTCCCATAAGCATCTGTGTCTAAAATCCCCCAGTGGGTGGCTTAGCCGTCAATCCAATTCTCCTAAGTTAAAAACACTCCAAGTGGAGAGCAATCCTCCCACTCGGGGGTTAGCCGCGAATCCGATTCGCCTAAGTTAAAAACATTTCCGAGTGGAGAGCAATCCTCCCACTCGGGGGCTTAGCTACGACCCCGTAATCGCCTAAGTTAAAAATACTCCGAGTGGAGAGCGATCCTCCCACTCGGGGGCTTAGCAGCGACCCCTTGAAGGCACTCGGGGGAACCCTGTTAAACATTTTCAAAATCCCCAAAAACCTAACAGAAAAAAGTTACGGGGCTTTCAAGATCTAGAGGCAAAAAAATTCAAAAAAATTCAAACTTACAAGTGGCGCACCGTGGATGTGGTGCGCCGCTAGTAACAGAAAAAAATGGTTTTGAATTTTTTTCTTGAATTTTTTTTCAAAAAATGATACGTAATATGACCGGGAAGTTTGAAATATTTTTCAAAATTTCATCATAGTCACGAACATGAAGAAAGTCCTAGACATCAACAAGGTATAATAGGATTGATATGCTAGATATATCAACAAGTGCCTGTGAAGTGAGCTGTAGCTGGGGTTGGATAGAACTCTGAAGTTAAGCGTGCTTGGGCTGGAGTAGTGTGAGGATGGGTGACCTTTCGGAAAGTTTGACCACAGAGTGCGATTTGACCTGAGATTAAGCATATTGACCCGAGAAGATTAAGCCATAGTGACATGAGATTAAGGAAAAAATGAAAAAAAAATTGAAAATTTTTTTTTGAAGAAAAATTGTTACTAATGGCGCACTTCTATGTGGTGCGCCATTAGTATCTATTCTAATGGCGCACCATAGGTGCACCATTAGAAAAAAAATCTAATGGCGTGATGCTAGTGGCGCACCAGTAGTGCGCCATTAGAAGGCAAAACTGGTGCGTCACTAGCATGCCTTTTCCTAGTAGTGTGTATTACGGAACGAGTAAATAGACTTGCCGGTAACGATATTGAACTAGGTATGAAGATACCGACGATCGAATCTCAGGCAAGTATCATACCGATGGACAAAGGGAATTACGTATGCAGTCATAACGGTTTGATCGATAAAGATCTTCATAGAATATGTGAGAGCCAATATGAGCATCCAGGTTCCTTTATTGGTTATTAACCGGAGAAGTGTCTCGATCATGTCTACATAGTTTTCGAACCCGTAGGGTCCACATGCTTAACGTTCATTGACGATATAGTGTTATATGAGTTATATGATTTGGTTACCGAATGTTGTTCGTAGTCCCGAATGAGATCATGGACATGACGAGAAGTCTCGAAATGGTCAAGAGGTATAGATTTATATATAGGACGATGATATTCGTACACCAGAAGTGTTTTGGGGAAAACCGGATAGTCATCGAAGTACCGGAGGGGGTACCAGGCACCCCTGGGAGCATAATAGGCCTATTGGTCCATAAGAGGGGACCACACCAGCCCATAAGGGGTTGGCGCACCCCGCAAGGCAGTCGGCCAAGTGGAAGGACGGAAGGAGGGGGACTCGGCCTCCCCTTTCCCTCTCTTCCCCCCTTTCCTCTTTCTCCTCTAGCAATTATGGCAGGAGGCACCTTTGGGAGGACCCAAGTAGGATTCGGCCTACTTGGGGCGCCCCCTTGGCTGCTCCTCCATCCCTCCACCTATATATACATGAGGGAGGGGGCGCCACACACCGACGGCATAAACTTAGGCGTGTGCGGCGCCCCCCTCCACCGTTTACACCCTCGGTCATATTTTCGTAGTGCTTAGGCGAAGCCCTGCAGAGATAACTTCACCATAACCGTCACTACGCCGTCATGCTGCCCAAACACATCCATTACCTCGCCATATTGCTAGATAAAAAAGGTGTGGACGTCAGCGAGCTGAACGTGTGCTGAATGCGGAGGTACCATACATTCGGTGCTCGATCGGTTGGACTGCGAAGAAAGTTCGAGTACATCAACCGCGTTGTCAAGCGCTTTCGCTTACGGTCTACGATGGTATGTAGACACACTCTCCCTCTTGTTGCTATGCATCTCCATGGATATATCATTGCGTGTGCGTAGAAAATTTTTGTTTCCCTTGCATCGTTCTGCATCGGTGGTATCAGAGCTAGGTCTATGCATAGATGATATGCACGAGTAGAACACAGAGAGTTGTGGGTGATGATCGTCATATTTCTTACCACCAATTTCTTATTTTGATTCGGCAGTATTGTTGGATGAAGCGGCCTGGACTAACCTTACATGTCGACTTACATGAGGCCGGTTCCACCGACAGACATGCAACTTGTTTTGCATAAAGGTGGATGGCGGGTATCTATTGCTCCTACTTTAGTTTAATCGGATTTGACTGCGTCCGGTCCTTGAAGAAGGTTCAAATATCAAACTTGATAAATCACCATTGTGGTTTTTGCCGTAGGTAAGAATGGTTCTTGCTTGAAGCCCGTAGCAGCCACGTAAAACTTGCAACAACAAAGTTGAGGACATCTCACTTGTTTTTGCAGGGCATGTTGTGATGTGATATGGTCAAGAAGTGATGTGATATATGTTGACGTATAATATGATCATGTTTTGTAATATCGACAACCGGCAGGAGCCTTAGGGTTGTCTCTTTATCGTAAATGCCATGTAATTGCTTTACATTATCGCTATGCGTTAGCAATATTTGTAGAAGCAATAGTTGGCGAGACGACCCCGACGTAACGATGGAGATCAAGGTGTCGAGCCAGTGATGATGCAGATCATGATGATGATTTGGAGATGGAGATCAAAAGCACAAGATGATGATGGCCATGTCAGGTCACATATTTTGATTGCATGGGATGTTTATCCTATATGCATCTTATTTTTTTAGCACGGCAGTAGCATTATAAGATGATCCATTCACTAAATTTTGATATAAAAGTGTTCTCCCTGAGTATGCACAATTGCAAAAGTTCGTCGTGTCCAGATACCACGTGATGATCAGGTGTGATAGACTCTACGTTGACATACAACAGGTGTAAGCCAGATTTAAACACACTGAATATTTGGGTTAAACTTGATGAGGCTAGCATATACAAACATGGCCTCGGAACACTGGAGACCGAAAGGTCGAACGTGAGTCATATAGTAGATATAATCAACATGTAGATGTTCACCATTGAAAACTACTCCATCTCACGTGATGATTGGATATGGGTTAGTTGATTTGGATCACGTAATCACATAGATAACTTGAGGGATGTTAATTTAAGTAGGAGTTCATTAGTAACTTGATTAATTGGACGTAATTTATCATGAACTTAGTTTTATTAGTTTTTTGCATGTCTAAGTTGTAGATAAATGGCCCCTGCTATTGTTCCTTGAATATTAATGTGTTCCTAGAGAAAACTAAGTTGAAAGATAATGGTAGCATCTACACGGATTGGGTTTGTAACTTGAGGATTATCCTCATTCGTACACAGAAGAATTATGTCACTGATGCACCATTAGGTGACAGGCCTGCTGCAGGAGCAACTTAAGATGTTATGAATGTCTGGCAAGTTGGATCATATGGCTACTCAATAGTTCAGTGTGCCTTGCATTACGGCTTAGAACCGGGACTTCAGAAGCGTTTTGAATGTCACAGAGCATATTGATGTCTACTACGCAACCTTCTTCTTATAGACGTTGTTGGGCCTCCAAGTGCAGAGGTTCGTAGGACAGTAGCAAATTTCCCTCAAGTTTATGACCTAAGGTTTATCAATCCGTGGGAGGCATAGGATGAAGATGGTCTCTCTCAAACAACCCTGCAACCAAATAACAAGTAGTCTCTTGTGTCCCCAACACACCCAATACAATGGTAAATTGTATAGGTGCACTAGTTCGGCGAAGAGATGGTGATACAAGTGCAATATGGATGGTAGATATAGGTTTTTGTAATCAGAAATTATAAAAACAGCAAGGTAACTAATGATAAAAGTGAGCACAAATGGTATTGCAATGCTAGGAAACAAGGCCTAAGGTTCATACTTTCACTAGTGCAAGTTCTCTCAACAATAATAACATAACTGGATCATATAACTATCCCTCAACATGCAACAAAGAGTCACTCCAAAGTCACTAACAGCGGAGAACAAACGAAGAGATTATTGTAGGGTATGAAACCACCTCAAAGTTATCCTTTCTGATCGATCTATTCAAGAGTCCGTAGTAATATAACATGAAGCTATTCTTTCCGTTCGATCTATCATAGAGTCCGTACTAGAATAACACCTTAAGACACAAATCAACCCAAACCCTAATGTCACCTAGATACTCCAATGTCACCTCAAGTATCCGTGGGCATGATTATACGATATGCATCACACAATCTCAGATTCATCTATTCAACCAACACAAAGTACTTCAAAGAGTGCCCCAAAGTTTCTACCGAAGAGTCAAGACGAAAATGTGTGCCAACCCCTATTCGTAAGTTCACAAGGTTATGGGACCCGCAAGTTGATCACCAAAAGATACATCAAGTGAATCATGTGATATCCCATTGTCACCACAGATAAGCACATGCAATACATACATCAAGTGTTCTCAAATCCTTAAAGACTCAATACGATAAGATAACTTCAAAGGGGAAACTCAATCCATTACAAGAGAGTAGAGGGGGAGAAACATCATAAGATCCAACTATAATAGCAAAGTTCGTGATACATCAAGATCGTGCCGAATCAAGAACACGGGAGAGAGATCAAACACATAGCTACTGGTACATACCCTCAGCCCCGAGGGTGAACTACTCCCTCCTCGTCAGGGAGAGCGCCGGGATGATGAAGATGGCCACCGGTGATAGAACTCCCCCTCCGGCAGGGTGCCGGAACAGGCTCCCGAGAGGTTTTTGGTGGCTACATAGGCTTCCGGTGGCGGAACTCCCGATCTATCTTTCTGGAGGTTTTAGTATTTGTTGGAATTTTTGGCGTAGGTCTCACGTCAAGGGGTCTCCGGGCTGTCCACGAGGAAGGGGGGCGCACTCGGGGGGTGGGTGATGAGGATATAGACCTAGGGTAGGGTCATAGGCCTGACCAACATACCCTTCCCATGGTCACTACCCTAGAAGTAAAGAAGCTCAAGAGACAACAGGGAGTACCCAACGAAGATGTCGAGTGCAATCCACTCGACCAATCATATCACTCTGGTATCCCACCTTATCGAAGACCACTCGACCATACAAGAAACCACTCGACCTATGGATACCAGGAATCAGACGGAACTACAACGATCGGACATTCACTCCGTAGTCTTCATGAACATTAATGACACTTATGGCTGGCGTTATCAGTAACGCCCCTCCTTTATGTACATTGAACTCTCTGTAACGGAGGGGGGCTGGGGTCCTGGCGCACTCTATATAAGCCACCCCCCTCTTCTAGGACAAGGGTTTGCACCCCCTGTAACACACACGCATATACTGAAATCCAGTCGACCGCCTCCGGGCACCGAGATGTAGGGCTGTTACCTCCTCCGAGAGGGGCCTGAACTCGTAAACACTTGCGTACAACCTCACCATAGCTAGGACCTTGCCTCCTCCTACGTACCCCCTATTCTTAGTATCAGTCTTAGTACCACGACAGTTGGCGACCACCATGGGGCCAAGCATCTTAGCGATTTCTGGTGAGGTTGCAAGTTCTTCAGTCTTCATCAACATGGTTTCCGGCGGCAGTTTGATCATGGGCCATGAGTTCCGACTCGGAGCACTCACATTCGTCGCCGACGATTCGGCCTGGCTCCTGGAGGCCCCCCGACGTCGAGGCGCTGCCGATTCGAGGTTCGTCGCACTTCCGCGTGAGTGCCTGTGGCATCATCCTCCGGCAGCCGTCGACTCCGTATCAGTCGATGTTCGTGCCGACCTCTCACTCCGCTGGATGCCTCCGCAAGCGGTCGGGCCTTGCACGGCTCCAGCGGTGGGTGAACCACGCGGTGGCACGACAGACCTTCACCCCCTAGGTTGCGGCGATCGAGCCCGACGTATATCACTACGGTCCAGTCGACCCGTCGACTGACTTCGCACACACACATTCAGAGAGCGGGAGTTGTGACCCCGTGGCAGAAGTTCTCATGGTCGTCTCTCATAGCAGCCCACCTGGTTACCGCCGCGGCGGCATGAACAGGGACGATGACGGGTCACTCGGCCACGAGGAGTACCATCCCCAACCTCTCAGTTCGCAGCAGAGGGAGGAGCCACGTCGCCGCAACGAGGAGGCTCTCCATACTCCCATCATAGGGGAAACCGCCAATGCTCGGGCGTTGGAGGACGTGCGCCTGGCCACGCTGGCCGAGCGCACCCATTTGGAGAATCTCCAATATTCTCTCGACGAGCGTGCCCGTCGACTGATCCCCGAATCTAGTCGGCACACGCGAAAACTGTTTCCACCGGAAACTCAGGTATTCCGCACACCGATCCAAAATCGTGCAGCGGCTGCGCGTATTGCGGAGTCCATTCAGCCGTCCCGCTCGGAGGCTGGAAGAGGTCTGGAACAGATCAGAGCGTTGCTCCAAGCAGCAGGAGATCAGAACTTCGCGATGTCCCAATCGCGGAACAGAATTCATAGTCGGTGGGTAAGGACAAAAACTGTTCTGTCGGCACACAGTCCTAGATCACCGTTAAGGCAAAGAGATCGTGAGCATCGTCAGGATCGGCATTTGGGAAGAGTTCATGGAAATGATGACCGTGAGTTCGCCCATGACAACTAGCGTCGAGTGCCTTCTCCCCTCAAGAGGGGCGGGTCGTATGCGCCCCGGCGGTATGACAACAGGTGTCCATTCGGGAATGACCGCAGAGTTCCAGTCGACCCAAGGGAGCCTGGGTTCGACGCAAGGTCAGTCCTTGTTTAGGGCTTGGTCGACCGTAACAGAGCACAGTGGCGGAGCTAGCATTTGAAACCAGGGTGGTCCGCCTCAATTTTTTTTGATAAGCAATATGACATGTGAAAGTTCTATTAATTACCAATGTCACAAAGAAATAGATCAATATCACAATATGGTCTTGCAAAAACACTAAAATTCTCAATAAATCTCTGTCTTGCATAAAAAAGCCTACATACTACATATTACACAGACCATAGTACATACCTTGAGAAGTTCAAAAAGACTATGTTTCTGGCATACACACAAGTTCTCCAGTTTGCTCTTCGGCCACATCTGACATATTCCCTGCCTTCTTCTTCTTCCCTATCTTAATAGTTTCTCTCTGAAAAAGAGAAACAATGTCTCGTCCGGCCCTCTTCATTCCTCAACAATTCTGTAACAAAAAATACTTTCTAGCAATAAAGCTAACTAAGGCGGAAATAATGTACAAATTTATGTATTTGTTCATTCATGTACAAAAAATATGCAGTCAAAAGGTAAGGAACAGATCAGTCCCTAGAACAGATGGGTACTCCATCATGGTCCAAAACTGTAACTGGACAAACATAGCTGCCAGAATTCCCTGTTTTACGGTTTATATATTATATAAACTATCTTCCTCACAGAGTAAATCAAACAAATTGAAACGCAATATGCCGGTACCAGATAAAGAAAACACAAGATTTTTTCTTTCCTATAAGAAGTCCTTCCACTCAGAGCCACAACTATACAGAAGACAGTAAAAGCAAAAGGATTTGCTCTCTGTGCATCTACATCTGCGTGATGAGACAACCATGATCCATCAGACCATCACATGTACATGGAGTACCTCACAGCAACTTACTACGCTGCACATTGAGATCCCAGATCCACACAGCAACAAACCATGCATAGCTATGATCAGATTCTGCCTAGAGTTTCTAATGGTGAGGCCATAAGATGGAGCAAGCATAGGCAGGTTATTTCAGAAAATTGAGCCAAACGCCTGGAGCCCTGGACCGGGCGGGTGAGAAGCCGGGAAGGGGAGGCGGGAGCGGGGATTCTCCTGGGCGGCTGGGCTCCGAGCTCTGGCCGACCGAAGACCGGCGAGGACGAGAGGAACGGCGCGACGGCTGGGTGTCAGGGTGGAGCAGGGGGACGATTGTTCTGCTCGATCTGGATAGACAGGTCGTGGTTGTGTTACTCGTTGATTCGTTATTGGGCCTTTTTTTCTCTCCGGCCCGGATAGAGGCTTAGGTATATAAGGTGATCCAAAATCCCAGGGTGGGCCGCGGCCCACCCTGGCCACCCTGTACATCCGCCCCTGACAGAGCCTATAGAGAAGGGCTGGACAGAGACAGACCCAGCGGCAGCAGGGTCCATGTATCTGGCCCCGAGTGCTTCGGACGGGCCAGGGCCGCTGAGATCCCCCACAACTTCAGATTGGCAGCTGGTGTCAGCAAGTTTACGGGAGAGTCGAAGCCTGACACTTGGCTTGAAGATTACCGAGTGGCTGTGCAGCGATGAGGTGGCCATGAATCACCTCCCTCTGATTCTTGAAGGTTCTGCCAAAGCTTGGCTCAATCAGTTGGCCCCTGGGAGTATTTTGAGTTGGGATGAGTTGGCCTGAGTGTTCACCAGAACATTCGAGGGCACCTAAAAGAGACCAGCCGGTCTACCGGAGTTGCAACATTGTGTGCAAAAGCCGAATGAGACCTTGAGAGACTATATCCAGAGATGGATCAGTCTGCAACACACAGTGGAGAATGTGTCAGATCACCAAGCATTTTGTGCCTTCAAGGAAGGCGTTCGCTACAGAGAGCTCAATCTGAAATTCGGTCGGACAGGAGATATGACTCTGACCCGGATGATGGAGATTGCCACCAAGTATGCTAACGGTGAAGATGAATACCAACACCAGAGTGGTAAACACAAAACAGTCGCCCAGGACACCGGAGGAGGAAATTCCAGTCAGAAGCAGAAGCGAAAGGCTGAGGCATCAGGTCCTGCCGAGGCAGTAGTGTTGAATCAAGGGAAGTTCAAGGGGAAGCCCAAAGGGCCCTGGAATTCCAAGAAAGTGAAATATCAAGATGGAAACGATGTGATGGATTTGTCGTGTCATATTCACACCAAGAAAGATGAAGAGGGGAATCTGATCCTCCGCAAGCATACCACTCGACAATGTCGACTCCTGACCTAGAGCTTCTAGAAGAAGGGTCAGCCTAGTGAAAAGGATAAAGATTCTGAAAAGGAGGAAGACAAGGAAGAAGAGGAGGATGGATATCCCCAGGTAAATGCCACCCTGGTGATTTTTGCTGATGTCGAGAGCAAAAGTCGACTGAAAGTCATTAACCGGGAAGTGAACCAGCGACGCCCAAGTATCAAAAATGGTCAAAGACTCCTATCACATTCGACCAGTCGGACCACCGGCCGCGAGTAGCCACCCCTGGGCGGCAGGCGCTGGTGGTTGACCCAGCTGTTGGAGGCACCCAGTGGCTTCAATATTCTATACGCCGAAGCTCTTAAAGGAATGGGCATTTCGATGTCTAAATGAGCGAGAGTAACATGACGTTGCACGGAGTCATCCCTGGAAAGAAAGCTGAGTCACTCGGCCAGATAGCTCTCGATGTGGTTTTCGGCGATGAGAAGAATTACCGCAACGCGAAGTTGACGTTTGAAGTTGTGGATTTCGAAAGTACTTACCATGCCAGTCTAGGCAGACCTGCCTATGCCAGCTTCATGGGTCAACCATGTTATGTGTACCTCAAAATGAAGATGCCTGGCCCCAAAGGCGTGATTACAATCTGTGGTAACCGGAAGAAAGCAGAGGATTGTCTTCAAGATGGAGCAAAAATAGCCGATGAGCAGATGGCATCTATGGAGTTCCAAGAATATAAGAAGACAACAGATCTGAGTGATTTGCTGTGTGCCAAGAGGCCTGCCTCAGAGTCCGTGTTCCAGTCGGCTGAGGAAACCAAGCCGGTTCACATCCACCCGACTGATCCCAATGCTGCTCCGACTCATATTTCCACTACACTCGACAGCAAATAGGAAGCCACGCTCATCCAGTTCCTCTGTGAGAACTTGGACATCTTCGCATGGAAGCCGTCTGACATGCCAGGTGTACCAAGGGAGCTGGCTGGGCACCGTTTGCGTGTCGACTCAAAAGCAAAACCGGTCAAAGAGCATCTCTGTCGGTCTGCCACGGAGAAGAGGAAAGCAATTGGTGAGGAAGTGGCTCGACTTCTAGCCGCTGAGTTCATTCGCGAGATCTACCACTCCGAGTGTCTCGCCAATGTTGGTATGGTTCCCAAGAAACACAAATCACTTCAAATGTGTATTGACTTCAAGCACATCAATCGGGCCTTCCCGAAGGATCATTTTCTGCTGCCTCGCATCGACCAGATAGTCAACTCGACTTCGGGGTGCGAGCGACTGTCCTTCCTAGACGCTTATTCCGGGTACCATCAGATCCGACTGTTTGGACCCGATGTGATCAAGACTGCTTTTATCACCCCGTTCGGGTGCTTTTGTTATGTCACCATGCCCTTTGGCCTCAAGAATACTTGCGCCACGTTCATGGGCATGATCTAGAAGTGTCTGCTCACTCAGATCAGTCGGAACATGGAAGCATACATGAATGACATAGTGGTTAAGTCACACAAAGGTTCCGACCTGCTGACTGACCTCGGTGAAACCTTTGCCAACCTGAGGAGGTACGATATCAAGCTCAATCCATCAAAATGCACATTCGGTGTCCCAGGCAGAAAGTTACTCGGTTTTCTCATTTCCAAACAAGGAATCGACGCAAATCCAAAGAATATTGGCACAATCCTCCGAATGAAGCGCCCAGTGCGAGTGTATGATCTTCAGAAGCTTACTGGTTGTTTGGCTGCATTGAGTCGATTCATCTCGCGCCTCGGTGAAAAGGCATTACCTCTTTACCGACGGGTGAAGAAGTCCGACAAGTTCGAGTGGAATGATGAAGCCGAGGCAGTATTTGAAGAGCTCAAAGCCCTGCTTTCCACCCAGCTAGTGCTTGCTGCTCCAATCAGCAGGGAGCCTCTTTTGCTTTACATCACAGCCACGGGACAAGTTGTCAGCACAGTGCTCATGGTCAAGCGGGAAGAGGAAGGCAAAGCCTTCAAAGTTCAGCGCCCAGTCTATTACATTTCAGAAGTTTTGACCCCATCCAAGCAGAGATACCCTCACATCATAAGCTTCTTTATGGGATTTACTTAACCATGAAAAAGGTTGCACATTACTTCTCGGATCATTCAGTTTCAGTCATCAGCGACGCCCCTCTGTCAGAGATTCTGAATAATAGAGATGCAACTGGTCGAGTGGCAAAGTGGGCGATTGAACTTCTTCCATTGGATATCAAGTTTGAGGCAAAGAAGGCCATCAAGTCTCAAGCAATTGCAGATTTCCTCACAGAGTGGACAGAACAATAACAACCGACTCAAGTCCAGTCGGAACATTGGACCATGTTCTTTGATGGGTCCAAAATGTTGAATGGCTCTGGCGGAGGAGTGGTTTTAGTATCCCCACGAGGAGACAAGCTCAGTTATGTCCTTCAGATTAACTTTGATTCTTCCAACAATGAAGCTGAATATGAGGCACTATTATATGGGTTGCATATGGCCATCTCACTCGGCGTCCGGCGCTTGATGGTCTAAGGCGACTCAGATTTAGTGGTCAATCAAGTTATGAAAGAATGGCTTGTCAGGAGCCCTGCAATGACTGGTTACTGCAATGTAGTGAGAAAGTTGGAGAAGAAGTTTGAGGGGTTAGAGCTCCACCACATACCCCGACTCAAGAAACAAGCGGCTGACGATCTGGCCAAGATAGGTTCCACTCGGAAGCCTATCCCCAGTAATGTGTTCTTAGAAAATCTCCATACCCCGTCTGTACAAGAGGATCCCTTCAAGGAAGAGCCCCCGGAACCGATAAGTTCAACCAACCCGACTGAGATTGAGAGCTGTGGTCGACCTGATCATGGAAGTCCTAGTGATCACGCCGAACTGGACGGTGCTGTACATTGCGTACATTCTCAGAAAGGAGCTCCCAGAAGACGAGGACGAAGCCCATCAGATAGTCCGTCGATCCAAATCCTTTAAATTTATGAAAGATCAGCTTTACAGAGAAAGTGTCACGGGAGTATCTTAGCATTGCATCACTCCTGAAGAAGGTCGGATGATCTTAAATGATATCCACTCGGGGACCTGTGGTCACCATGCATCCTCTCGGACCATCATGGCCAAAGCATACCGAGCGGGATTCTATTGGCCTCGAGCAAACGAAATGGCAAAGGATATAGTCGGCAAGTGTGCAGGCTGCCAGTTCTATTCCAACATGTCCCACAAGCCAGCATCCGCCTTGAAGACTATTCCTCTCGTCTGGCTGTTCGCAGTCTGGGGGTTGGATATGGTCGGCCCCTTCAAGACCGGTGCGAGTGGTTTCACCCATGTGCTCGTAGCAGTCGACAAGTTCACCAAGTGGATGGAAGCTAAACCTATCAAGAACCTCAACGCAAGCACTGCTGTCAGTTTCATCAAGGAGTTGATATTCAGATATGAAGTTCCTCATAGAATTATCACGGATAATGGCTCCAACTTAGATTCTGACGAGTTCAAGGCGTTCTGTGCAACCCAAGGCACTCGGGTCAATTATGCATTTGTCGCACACCCTCAGTCAAATGGACAAGCAGAAAGAGTGAATGGTTTGATTCTCCAAGGATTAAAACCCCGCCAGATGCATGATCTCAAGAATGCTACTGGAGACTGGGTAACCGAGTTGCCTTCCGTCTTGTGGGGGCTGAGAAAAACACCGAATCGGTCGACTGGCCGGACTCCTTTCTTCTTGGTGTACGGTGCAGAGGCCGTACTCCCGAGTGATTGCTGCACAATGCCCCCAGAGTGGAACTATTCACACAAGCTGAAGCAGAACATGCACGAGAAGACGTCGTTGATCTCCTTGAGGAAGAGTGCGAGATGGCTTTGATCTGGTCGACCATCTACCAGCAAGATCTGCGTCGACTCCATGCCCAAAATGTCAGACGGCGAGCATTCCAAGAGGGAGACCTGGTCCTTCGAGTGGATCAGAAGCAACCTCACAAGCTTGCCCCGGCCTGGGAAGGCCCCTTCATCATCACCAAGGTGCTCCACAAAGGAGCCTACCACATCTACAACATAGCGAAGAAGATAGACGAGCCACGAGTATGGAACACAGAACTGCTCTGTCACTTCTACACATAGATCACTCGACCTGACAAGTTATAATAAAAGTGTTTCAGTTTGCTTTCCAAAGACAAGATTTTTTCAATATCATAATGATCAGTTTCCCATAAGCATCTGTGTCTAAAATCCCCCAGTTGGTGGCTTAGCCGCGAATCCAATTCGCCTAAATTAAAAACACTCCAAGTGGAGAGCAATCCTCCCACTCGGGGGCTTAGCCGCGAATCCGATTCACCTAAGTTAAAAAACATTTCTGAGTGGAGAGCAATCCTCCCACTCAGGGGCTTAGCTACGACCCCGTAATCGCCTAAGTTAAAAACACTCCGAGTGGAGAGCGATCCTCCCACTCGGGGGCTTAGCAGCGACCCCGTAATCGCCTAAGTTAAAAACACTCCGAGTGGAGAGCAATCCTCCCACTCAGGGGCTTAGCCGCGAATCCGATTCGCCTAAGTTAAAAAAACATTTCTGAGTGGAGAGCAATGCTCCCACTCGGGTGCTTAGCTGCGACCCCGTAATCACCTAAGTTAAAAACACTCCGAGTGGAGAGCGATCCTCCCACTCGGGGGCTTAGCTGCGACCCCGTAATCACCTAAGTTAAAAACACTACGAGTGGAGAGCAATCCTCCCACTCAGGGGCTTAGCTGCGACCCCGTAATCACCTAAGTTGAAAACACTCCGACTGGAGAGCAATCCTCCCACTCGGGGGCTTACCTGCGACCCCGTAATCGCCTAAGTTCAAAACACTCTGAGTGGAGAGCGATCCTCCCACTCGGGGGCTTAGCTGTGACCCCATAATCACCTAAGTTAAAAAAAACTCTGAGTGGAGAGCAATCCTCCCACTCGAGGGCTTAGCTGTGACCCCGTAATCGCCTAAGTTGAAAACACTCTGAGTGGACAGAAATCCTCCCACTCGGGGGCTTAGCTGCGACCCTGTAATCGCCTATGTTGAAAACACTCCGAGTGGAGAGCAATCGTCCCACCCAGGGGCTTAGTTGTGACCCCGTAATCGCCTAAGTTGAAGACACTCCGAGTGGAGAGCAATCGTCCCACTCAGGGGCTTAGCTGCGACCCCGTAATCGCCTAAGTCAAAAACACTTCCGAGTGGAGAGGAACCCTCCCACTCGGGGACTTCCCCACCACAAGTACAACGTGCGTTCCATCCCTATCCACAGGGACGACAGAGTGTCGACTGAACACCTCTGAGCTATGCCACGAGTACAACGTGTGTTCATCCTTATCCGCAGGAACAACGAGGTGCCAATTGAACACCTCTGAGCTATGCCACAAATACAACGTGTGTTCCATACCTATCCGCAGGGACGACGAGGTGTCGATTGAACACCTCTGAGCTATGCCACAAATACAACCTGCGTTCCATCCCTATCCGCAGGGACAACGAGGTGTCGATTGAACACCTCTGCGCTGTGCCACAAGCATAGTGTGCGCGTCATCAAAGACAAATTTGTTCAAGATCAAAGAACACCTGTAAGAGACAAGAACAAGAGCTAAGCTATCCAAGGAAAGCAAAGTTCGGATAAATCCTTCAACAGTTCAGAACCGTGACAGGCAGAAGTACTCGAGCATCAAGCCCGATAGAGTTTAATTGTTACATAACCACTCGGCATCCCGAGGCTAATAAAGGGTGAGGCATAATGTTTTGTTCACTCGGCTGGAAGAGGACTCGCTGGCTCGACGAAGCTATCAAAGTCGATGCTGTCTGCGATGCACGTGGCAGCGTCAAGGAAGGTGTCCATGAAGGACTGGAAGTCGACCTTCTTTGTGTTGGCCACCTTGAGGGCTACCAGCTTGTCTTGTCTGACATCTTTGCAATGCAGTCGGAACAGCGATAGAGCGACGTCAGCACCACACCGAGCGGATGACTTCTTCCATTCTTGCACTCAGCCAGGGATCTGGTTCAACTGAGCCATCAGAGACTCAAGGTCCTGTGAAAGTTACCCCTGAGGCCAGAGTTCTGCACCCACCCGCGTCATCGCAGCCTTCAACCTAGCGAGGTAGTCTACAGCACTATCCAAACGAGACTCCAGCCGCAGCACGTTCATCACAACATCGTCTTTGACGGGGTAGTTTATGGGATCGAGACGTGTCTCAACCCACCTAGTTTCTTCTTCATAGTCCTGACAGAGCTCTACACAGTTGGAAAAACAATGAGTCGACAGTTCTATAGGACGTGTCAATTGATACATCTCCAACGTATCTATAATTTTTTTATTGTTCCATGCTATTATATTACCTGTTTTGGATGTTTATGGGCTTTACTTTACACTTTTATATCATTTTTGGGACTAACCTACTAACCGGAGGCCCGGCCCGTATTGCTGTTTTTTGCCTATTTCGGTATGTCGAAAAAAGGAATATCAAACAGAGTCCAAACGGAATGAAACCTTCGGGAGCGTGATTTTGGGAACAAACATGATCCTGAGGACTTGGAGTGCAAGTCAAGAAGCCCCCGAGGCGGCCACGAGGGTGGAGGGCGCCCCCCCATAGGGCAAGCCCCCTATCTCGTGGGCCCCTCGGGCACCCACCGACATACTTCTTCCTCCTATATATACCCATGTACCCCGAAACCATCAGGGGAGCCACCGAAGAAATATTTCCGCCACCGTAACCTTCTGTATCCGCGAGATCCCATCTTTGAGCCATCGCCGGCACTCCGCCGGAGGGGGAATCCACCACTGAGGGCTTCTACATCAACACCATAGCCTCTCCGATGAGTTTTGAGTAGTTTACCTCAGACCTTTAGGTCCATAGTTATTAGCTAGATGGCTTCTTCTCTCTTTTTGGATCTCAATACCATGTTCTCCTTCCTCTTCTTGGAGATCTATTCGAAGTAACTCTTTTTGCGGTGTGTTTGTCGAGATCTGATGATTTGTGGGTTTATGATCAAGTTTATCTATGAGAAATATTTGAATCTCCTCTGAATTCTTTTATGTGTGATTGAGTTATCTTTGCAAGTCTCTTTGAATTACCGGTTTGGTTTGGCCTACTAGATTGATCTTTCTTGCCATGGGAGAAGTGCTTAGCTTTGGGTTCAATCTTGCGGTGTCCTTTCCTAGTGACAGCAGGGGCAGCAAGGCACGTATTGTATTGTTGCCATCGAGGATAAAAAGATGGGGTTTATGTCATATTGCATGAGTTTATCCCTCTACATCATGTCATCTTTCTTAAAGCATTACTCTGTTCTTATGAACTTAATACTCTGGATGCATGTTGGATAGCAGTCGATGTGTGGAGTAATAGTAGTAGATGCAGGCAGGAGTCGGTCTACTTGTCACCGACGTGATGCCTATATACATGATCATGCCTAGATAATCTCATAATTATTCGCTTTTCTATCAATTGCTCGACAGTAATTTGTTCACCCACCGTAATACTTATGCTATCTTGAGAGAAGCCTCTAGTGAAACCTATGGCCCCCGGGTCTATCTTTTATCATATACGCTTTCAATCTACCTTTATTTGCATCTTTACTTTTCCAATCTATATCATAAAATACCAAAAATATATTTATCTTATCATATTATCTCTATCAGATCTCACTTTCGCAAGTGCCCGTGAAGGGATTGACAACCCCTTTATCGCGTTGGTTGCGAGTTCTTTGTTTGTTTGTGTAGGTGCGTGGGACTTGTGAGTAGCCTCCTACTGGATTGATATCTTGGTTCTCAAAAACTAAGGGAAATACTTACACTACCGTGCTGCATCACCCTTTCCTCTTCAAGGAAAACCAACGCAAGCTCAAGACGTAGCATCAATCGACGTCCCAAATTGGTCGAGCCAGAAGAAATACCTTCAAGATTCAGGACCAACTTCACAGCAAGCTGCCCCAGATACGACTCCAGCTCGCCCTGTTTTGCTTTGAGGTTCCCCACTTCGCCAGTCAAGTTCTCTTTGTCCTTCTTCAGTTTCTCAATTTCTTCTTCCAATTTGCCGACCGAAGCCAGCTTCTTCTCCACAAGTGCTATTTTCTCTCGAGCCTCCTTCTAAGCCGCAGCAAGATCCAAGTCCTTCTTCTCCAGTGCCTACTTCATTTTCTCTAAAGAAATAACATTCTTCAGACAAGCTTGAAGCTGACGGTTTTCACTACGCACATCTGTTCGAGGATAATCACTCAGTTCAAAGAGACTGGAAAGAAAAAAAGGGGAATCGTAAGATGAAAGGTTCCGAGTGGTTACCTCCCATTGCAGCTGTTTCATCTTGGGCCTTCTTGAGGTTCTTCCTGGCCAGCTCCAAGTCAAGATTGATGCTGATCTGCTTCTTGTCGAGCTCAACAAGTTGAGCCCCAAGGTCACAAGAGTTCTACAGTCAGCAAAAGAGATATGTCAGTCGATAGCAACAAAAGTTAATCTCAGACTACTGCCGAATCAAACATTCAACAGTATTCTTGGGGACTACACCCAGTGGGTGCTCTTGGCGTGCCCCCATTGGTCCGGTTCTTACACTCGGCATGGTCTATCTAGCAGGAGTAAAAAAATTGATTCTCAGACCCCAGTCAACTCTTGTAGTCGACCGCGGTCCCGGGGACTACACCAAGTGGGTGCACTATGCGTGCCCCCACTAGTTCAAAAAAGCACTCGACTTAACCTAGTCGACTCAAGCAGAGAAGCTACTTCCAATTGGCTACCTAGGAAACACCTAGTGGGTGATTGGATGTGGAACGACTACTCATATATGCACATAAAAGGTTCCAGAGTAATCATTCAAATACATCATATGGGCAGTAAAAGCAACTGCCGCAACTATCACTACTCAAAAGATCAGTCGGAGATCAACTAACCTTGACATTCGCCTGCAGAGCGGTTGTGGCCTTGTAAGCAACCTGACTGGCCTAATGCACCACCTTCATCTGTTGCATCACAAGATTCACTTGGAGAAGAGCCTCCCAGGCAGCGCTCGGCGGATGGTCTAGAGTCTGGTAGGTGGTGAAGAGGGACGCCGACAATGCAGTCAAAGCAGATAAAGGATCAGATGCGTGGACTCGCACCGGAGCAGCAGGAGCCTGGGCAGTCGACCCTGACGGGCGGTCGGTCGACAGCGGATTGATAAATGAGACGCTGGCCCGAGCCGGATCTCCGGATCGCTCGACGGCCAGCTCAGGCACTTGCCCTTCAGCCGCCCTCCCGCTCGAAGCCCTGCCCTTCCTCCTCCTCTCCTTCGGAGGCGCTTCTTCTTCTTAGTCATCTGGAAGGGTAATGACGTCTTGTGGAGCTGTAGCACAGACAATCCCGAGAATTCAGTCGACCAGTGAATCAGTCGGCGGATCAAGTTCAAATTGGAAGAAGCTCGGCCTCTTCTCACCCCGGGGCCTTGTCAACATCCATATCCATCACAGAAGTCGCGGGGCTGAAGAAAGTTCATGATCCACTCGGTAACAAACAGAAATGTCCATCGGAGGAAAGGAACGCAAAAAGATAAAACACTCACCCAGAGGCGACTGGAACGTCCATCTTGATCCTTGGCAGAGTCTTCCGAGTCTTCGAGGGCACAACCTTGGGCTGCTTGGCAACCTTCTTAGTCGGCTCCGGAGTCGACGTCCGAGGCCGCTTCCGTGTTTGGGTACTAGGAGCCATGGCCTTGCCCCGCTCGCCCGCTGGATCATGATGGTGTTTGGATCGACGCTCCGAGCGTGGCGGGGAGTCGACCCCCTCATCGTCGTCCGCCTCGTCGCTCTCCTCTTCGTCGTCACCGTCTGAGGACTACCATTCGCCACTCTCATCTGTGCTGTCCTCCCGTTCCTGGTCCTGCTCCTGGGTTTGCTCGCCGTTGGGCATGGAATACATCTCAGTATAAACCTACAAAACAAGAAGTCGAGTGAATTCCAGTCGGACTCAGAAACAGATGCAAGATACACAAGAAAATAGTCGGAGGCAGATGTTCGAACCTTGTCTGGTGGATTGCTGTCACTGAAGGGAATGACCCTCCTGCCCCCTGGGGTTGTCCTTGTTGCCCGTGATGCTCTTAAACCATTCAGCCACCGTTTTAGTCGAGACTTACTATGGATGAACCCGAGCGGTGTCATTGGCACCGGAGGTAATCCACATCGAGTGATCTCGCGCCTGAAGCGGCTGGATGCGTCGACTAAGAAACACCTCCAGTAGGTCCATCCCGGTCATGCCCGGATTAATCAGCTGGACCACCCTCTCGACCAGCATATCCGTCTCCACCCTCTCCGCAGCAGTCACTTTCAGCGAGGAAGGAGTTTGAACACGATCGAAGGAAAAAGGGGGAAGTCCAGTCGACTGGCCTAGAGTGGGGACGTCCTGGCAGTAGAACCAAGTCGCCTGCCAGTCGCTGACCGACTCAGGAAGGGTCATGGAAGGGAAAGAGCTCCTTTTCCTCTTCTGGATACCCAAACACCCACACATCTGGATAACGTGTGTTTTCTTGTCACTCGAGTTTGCCTTTTTGACCGACTGGGAATGGATGGTGAAGATGTGCTTAAAGAGGCCCCAGTGCGGTCGACAGCCAAGAATATTATCGCACATGGACACAAAAGCCGCGAGATAGGTGACGATGTTGGGAGAGAAATGATGAAGTTGGGCTCCGAAGAAGTTCAGAAAACCCCGAAAAAAAGGGGTGCGAGGGAAGCAAAAAACCACGGTCGACGTGGGTGGCAAGCACTACGCACTCACTCGGTCGGGGCTGCGGCTCCGTCTCCCCTTCCGGCAACCTCGTGGTGCCATTGGCGATCAGCCCGAGCTCGGCTAGCTCATCCAGGTCTTCCTGCCAGAGCGAGGATCGTATCCAGTCGCCCTGGATCCAACCCGATGGCAGCGCCGACCGCGACGACGACCCCCGCTGAGTCTTCTTGCCCTTCACCGCTCCCGTCGCCTTCTTCGCGCGCTCCAGCGCCGCCGTCTTGTCCATCACCATTGCGCTGGAGCGGTGGCGTCAAGAGCGGAGGAGCTACGCGCGGCGGAGAAGCGGAGGATAAAGGGGGAGATTGGGAGCGCACAGTGAAAATGCCTCGGCCCCATCGCCTTTTAAAGGCCCACTTCCGAGTGGCTGACGCGTGGGCTGGAGCGATCCTGTCAAATCCCCGCAGCAGTCGCGCGCTGGATACATGGCGAAAATGGTGGCGCGAGGATCGAGGCGTCCCTGTCTATCCGTCCCGATTACAGCGGCACGCTCCGCCCCTCGCGCTTCCCTGAAATTTCGAATCCCGCCGAATCCGGGATACGCAGTAACCAATCGCGCCAGAGATCTCTCAACAGAAGGTTAGTCCCAAAAATGATAGATACGTTGGAACAACCAGAAATAGCATGGAACAATCAGAAATTATAGATACGTTGGAGGCGTATCACATATGAGATGTTCCAAGAGGTGAAGTTAATATTTGAAGCAAATGCCCAAGTTGGGAGATATGAAATCACTAACAAGTTCTATAGCTGCAAGATGGAGGAGAATAGTTATGTCAGTGAACACATACTCAAAATGTCTGGGTATCATAACAACTTGACTCGGCTAGGAATTGAATTTCCAGATGAGTGTGTTATTAACAGAGTTCTTCAATCTCTGTGACCAAGCTACAAAGTTTTCGTGATGAACTATAATATGCAAGGGATGACGAAAACGATTCCTGAGCTCTTCGCAATGCTAAAGGCCGCAGAGGTAGAAATCAAGAAGGAGCATCAAGTGTTGCTGGTTATCTGTGACACCCAGGTTTCTGCCCTTTTTCTTTTTCTGGACTTCATTGCCTTTTTTATTTGAATTTGAGTTTTGAATCAACTCAACTGGACTAAAACACTTGGGCATTTCCTTGATTTTTCACCCAAGTGACTCGCCTCCCTCTCAAACACATCATTTTCTCTTTGATATATCAAGATGTCGCCATAGGAATATTTTTCTTAAATGAAAAATATTCATTTCCTCTCAAAAATAGTACTTCGGTCACCTATGCTCCAAAGCAACCCTCATTTTTCTTGCCCACAAAAATCTTAGAAAATTCCTGAATATTCTTTCGACCTTGGCACACCTCCTTGTGCAAAAACATTTTCTGGTTATTTCGAATAATTTTTGCTACAGAAAATCTTTTCTCTTCTGACCAGAAAATGCACTTTACAAAGGAAGTGCATTTTTCCTTGATCCAATGAAGATGAAATTTTTAGGGCTTTATTACTCTCCTAAGAAACTCGTAGCCACCAAAAATTAGATTCTAACTCCCTCTAGATTTCTCTCTATTAAGCTCCCAAGTTTCTGTCCAGAAACTTGCCAAGATGCCACACTCTCACCCAGTCTATCTTTGCTCAACTCAAGTGCTTGGATCGACCTAACCTTGAAAGGACTACATGCCAGACACAGTTTGCACACCCCATGTCGCATGATGCCAAAGTTCACATGGTGACCGCATGCGACCAAGCTCGCTGGCATGCGTTCGATGCGCTCTGGATGTCGTTGACGCCTCTATTGAGCTTTGATGTCTACTACACAACCTTCTTCTTGTAGACGTTGTTGGGCCTGCAAGTGCACAGGTTTGTAGGACAGTAGCAAATTTCCCTCAAGTGGATGACCTAAGGTTTATCAATCTGTGGGAGGCGTAGGATGAAGATGGTCTCTCTCAAGCAACCCTGCAACCAAATAACAAAGAATCTCTTGTGTCCCCAACACACCCAATACAATGGTAAATTGTATAGGTGCACTAGTTCAGCGAAGATATGGTGATACAAGTGCAATATGGATAGTAGATAAAGGTATTCATAATCTGAAATTATAAAAACAGCAAGGTAACTAATGATAAAAGTGAGCGTAAACGGTATTGCAATGGTAGGAAACAAGGCCTAGGGTTCATACTTTCACTAGTGCAAGTTCTCTCAACAATAATAACATATTTGGATCACATAACAATCCCTCAACATGCAACAAAGAGTCACTCCAAAGCAACTAATAGTGGGGAACAAACAAAGAGATTATGGTAAGGTACGAAACCACCTCAAAGTTATCCTTTCCGTTCTTATCTATGCAAGAGCCGTAGTAAAATAACATGAAGCTATTCTTTCCGTTCAATCTATCATAGAGTTCATACTATAATAACACCTTAAGACACAAATCAACCAAAACCCTAATGTCACCTAGATACTCCATTGTCACCTCAAGTATCTGTGGGCATGATTATACGATATGCATCACACAATCTCAGATTCATCTATTCATCCAACACAAAGTACTTCAAAGAGTGCCCCAAAGATTCTACCGGAGAGTCAAGACGAAAACATGTGCCAACCCCTATGCATAGGTTCATGGGCGGAACCCGCAAAGTTGATAACCAAAACATACATCAAGTGGATCACGTGAATATCCCATTGTCACCACAGATAAGCACGGCAAGACATACATCAAGTGTTCTCAAATCCTTAAAGACTCAATCCGATAAGCTAACTTCAAAGGGAAAACTCAATCCATTACAAGAGAGTAGAGGGGGAGAAACATCATAAGATCCAACTATAATAGCAAAGCTCGTGATACATCAAGATCGTGTCATAGAGAGAACACGAGAGAGAACACGAGAGAGAGAGAGATCAAACACATAGCTACTGGTACATACCCTCAACCCCAAGGGTGAACTACTCCCTCCTCATCATGGAGAGCACCGAGATGATGAAGATGGCCACCGATGATGGGTTCCCCCTCTGGCAGGGTGCCGGAAAGGGCTCCCGAGAGGTTTTTGGCGGCTACAGAGGCTTGCGGCGGCGGAACTCCCAATCTATCTTATCCTTCGATGCTTTCAGGGTATATGGGAATATATAGGCGAAAGAAGTCGGTTGGGGGAGTCTCGAGGGGCCCATGAGACAGGGGGCACGCCCAGTAGGGGGGGGCGCCCCCCACCCTCGTGGCTTCCTCGAAGCTTCTCTGACGTGGACTCCAAGTATCCCAGATCATGTTCGTTCCAAAAATCACGCTCCCGAAGGTTTCATTCCGTTTGGACTCCGTTTGATATTCCTTTTCTTCGAAACACTGAAATAGGCAAGAAAACAGCAATATGGGTCGGGCCTCCGGTTAATAGGTTAGTCCCAAAAGTAATATAAAATTGTAAAATAAAGCCCATAATCATCCAAAACAGATAATATAATAGCATGAATGCTTCATAAATTATAGATACATTGGAGACATATCAGCGTCCCCAAGCTTAATTCATGCTCGTCCTCACGTAGGTAAATGATAAAAGAAAGAATTTATGAAGTGTGAATGCTAGCAGGTGCATAAGTTTGATCAATGATAATTTCAATCACCTTTTCTAGCATGTTTATATGTCATAACAGTAGTTCATCTCATAAAACTTCTCAAGATCAAGTAACAAGCTATTCACATGTTAAAGCATAGATCATAAACTTTCTAGAAAACTAGCAATCTTCATTCTCAGTCATCAAACAATTGCAATTCATCTTATTTTTAGGAAGTGTCTATGTCAGAGCTTTGATTTAGCAAACTCCACATACTCAACTATCATATAGTCTTCTACAATTGCTAACACTCACGCAATACTTATGGTTATGAAGTTTTAATCGGACACTGAGAAAGATAGGGGCTTATAGTTCGCCTCCCAACGTATTCACCTTTGAGTGATGTCAACAATAATAGTTCATGCTAACTTACATCCAATTGGATATATATATATATCAGGATCTTTCCAACACGAGGTGCTTTCCAAAGGATAAGATGAAAAAGGGAAAGGTGAAGATCACCTTGACTCTTGCATAAAGTAAAAGACGTAAAGTAAAAGATAGGCCCTTCGCAAAGGGAAGCAGAGGTTGTCATGCGCTTTTATGGTTGGATGCACAAAATCTTAGTGCAAAAGAACGTCACTTTATATTGCCACTTGTATATGGACCTTTATTATGCAGTCCGTCACTTTTATTTCTTCCATAACAAGATCGTATAAAGCTTATTTTCTTCACACTAATAGATCATACATACTTAGATAGCAATATTTATTGCATGCACCGATGACAACTTACTTGAAGGATCTTACTCAATCCATAGGTAGGTATGGTGGACTCTCATGGCAAAAACTGGGGTTAAGGATATTTGGAAGCACAAGTAGTATCTCTACTTGCAAGGAATTTTGGCTAGCATGAGGTGGAAAGGCAAGCTCAACATGTTTTAATGATCCATGACAATATACTTTAACTAAGATGTGAGAAAACATAACCCATTACATTGTCTTCCTTGTCCAACATCAACTCTTTAGCATGTCATACTTAATGAGTGCTCACAATTATAAAAGATGTCTAAGATAGTATATTTATATGTGAAATCTCTCTTCCTTCAATATTCTTTCATGAATTGTTCAAATGATCAACACAGCTTGCTAACCTTCAATAAATTTACAACCTCTACTTCTTAGATGTGAAGTCATTACTCCCCATGGGATAAGCAAATGAAACATATATAATTTCAGATTTATGGCATTCAACTCATTCAACCATTTATACTCATAGGATATAAGTGAAGCACACGAGTAAATGACAAACTACTCCAAAAAGATATAAGTGAAGATGAATGAGTAGTTAAATAATTATGTATCTATATGAAGACTCTCTCTCATTTAAGAATTTCAGATCTTGGTATTTTATTCAAACAGCAAGCAAAGCAAAACAAAATGACAATGCAAGGATAGCACAACTCATGTGAAGAAGCAAAAACTTAGGTTCAACTGATACTAACCGATAATTGTTGAAGAAGAAAGGTGGGATGTCTACCGGGGCATCCCCAAGCTTAGATGCCTGAGACTTCTTGGAATGTTATCTTGGGGTGCCTTGGGCATCCCCAAGCTTGAGCTTTTGTGTCTCCTTAATTCCTCTCATATCTCAGTTTCCTAAATCTCGAAAGCTTCATTCACACCAAACTCAACAAGAACTCGTGAGATAAGTTAGTATAAAACAATGCAAAAACCTTATCATTTTCTACTGTAACAAATTACTAAAATTATTATTCAACATTGAATACTAAATGTCTCTGCATATTTAATACTCCTATCCTCAAATAGAATCATTAAACAAGCAAGCATATGCAAACAATGCAAACATAAGAGCAATCTGGCAAAACAGTATAGTCTGTAAAGAATGCAAGATTAATCATACTTCCCTAACTCCAAAAATTATGAGAAATATACTACGCTGTAGAAGATTTATCAGAGCTCAATACTCAAAAAGTTTCAACATTATACAATTCTCTGACTTTTCTAGGGAATTTTTGCAACAGTGGTAAACTTTCTATTTTCAAACAGCAACATGTATACTAGCAAAATAAGCATGGTAAAGGCTATCCTTGACATTTTTATTGAAAATAGAGATGCAAAACATTATTCTAAATAACAGAAAGCAAATACTTACAAAATAAAATGACGCACCAAGCAAAACACATATCATGTGGTGAAAAAAAATATAGCTCCAAATAAAGTTACCGATGAACGAAGACGAAAGAGGGGGGGCATCCCCAAGCTTAGTTGCTTGGTTGTCCTTGAATATTACCTTGGGTGCCTTGGGAATCCCCAGACTTAGGCTCTTGCCACTCCTTATTCCATAGTCCATCGAATCTTTACCGAAAACTTGAAAACTTCAACCACACAAAACTCAACACAAAACTCGTAAGCTCCGTTAGTAAAAGAAAACAAACCACCACTTTAAGGTACTGTAATGAACTCATTCTTTATTCATATTGGTGTAATATCTACTGTATTCCAACTTCTCTATGGTTCATACCCTCCGATACTACTCATAGATTCATCAAAATAAGCAAACAACACAATGAAAACAGAATCTAACAAAAACAGAACAGTCTGTAGTAAGCTGTATCAAACATATACTTCTGGAACTCCAAAAATTCTGAAATAAATTGGTGGACCTGAGGAATTTGTTCGTTAATCATATTCAAAAATAATAAACCTAAAATCTCTCTTACGTAAAAGATGGCAGCTATTCTCGTGAGCGCTAAAGTTTCTGTTTTTTACAGCAAGATCATAAAGACTTCACCCAAGTCTTCCCAAAGGTCCTACTTGGCACAAACACTAATTAAAACATGAAAGCACATCTAAACAGAGGCTAGATGAATTATTTATTACTAAACAGGAACAAAAGTAAGAAACAAAAATAAAGTTGGGTTGCCTCCCAACAAGCGTTATCGTTTAACGCCCCTAGCTAGGCATGACGATTTCAATGATGCTCACATAAAAGATAAGAATTGAAACATAAAGAGAGCATCATGAAGAATATGACTACCACATTTAAGTCTAACCCACTTCCTATGCATAGGGACTTTGTGAGCAAACAACTTATGGGAACAATAATCAACTAGCATAGGAAGGCAAAACAAGCATAACTTACGAATTTTAAGCACATAGAGAGGAAACTTGATATTATTGCAATTCCTACAAGCATAGGTTCCTCCCTCATAATAATTTTCAGTAGCATCATGAATGAATTCAACCATATAACCAGCACCTAAAGCATTCTTTTCATGATCTACAAGCATAGAAAATTTACTACTCTCCACATAAGCAAAATTCTTTTCATTCGGAATAGTGGGAGTATCATAAGAGACTTGAATACTATAAATTGTTTCCACATTAAAAGAGTAATGTTCAGAAAAAGGGTAATCATAATCATGACAAGTTTTATAAATATAATCATCACTACTTTTTATAGCATAAGTTTCATCACAATAATCATCATAAGTAGCAACTTTGTTCTCATCATAAGTAGAAACCTCTTCCAAGATAGTGGAATCACTAAATAAAGTTGACACTCTTCCAAATCCACTTTCATATTCATCACAATAAGATTCAACAACCTCCAAAATAGTGGGATCATTACTTCCTAAACTTGACACTCTTCCAAACCCACTTTCATCAATATAATCATCATAGGTAAGAGGCATGCTATCATCATAACAACTTTGCATATCAAAACTTGGGAGGCTAAAAATATCATATTCATTAAACGTAGCATCCCTAAGCTTGGGACAGACATTAATTGCAGAAAATATATTCTCAAATATGTCATCCTCATCAAACACAGCTTCCCCAAGCTTGGGCCTTTTCATATCATAAGCATAATCACTCTCATCATTAATAGTATGGATAGCACCAATAGTATAGCAATTATCATCATCACAATGAGTAGTAGGAGAAACATCATTTGGGAGGGATAACTTTTTACCTTTGCTACTCCTTCTCTTCCTTTTCTTCTTCACATTATGTGTGGGTTCAACCCTCTTCTTTGAGCTCCTTATTGATGAGATTGGTTGAATAGAAGGCTCCTCCTCGATACCTGATTCATCATAAGAAATAATAGGAGGATAATGGGAAGTCTCTTCCCTTTAATTAGTATTCTCTTCATCTTCTATTTGTTTTCTTTTCTTTAGGTAATTGACAATATAGGGATTTTCAATGCAATTCACCGCACAATACATATAAATTTCCTCTAGATCAAAATCAAAGAGCTTCTCAAGGGAAAATTCTGGAAGATGCTTAGTTAAACATTTCATTTCTTCATAACCCAAAAGCAAACTAAGTTCATTATAATGTGCAAGGGAAATCAAATCATCACAATTTTTGGACACGATTCGATCATGAAATAATTTGCATCGGAGATGTAAATGACCACGTTCATTGCAAAGTTCACAAGTACGGCAAAGGAAATGTAATTTTTTAGCACTCACATTTAACCTTTCTTGCAACAATTTAGTTTCTAAATTCTTATGTCTCTTGCAATATCTATCTCCTCTATTTGGTGTGTTCATGCAAACATGCACTCCACAAAAGTTGGCATGCTTATAAGAGATATTTTTATCAGAACTAGTGCAATCATCATTAGTACTATGGGTATTCAAGGAGTTCATACTAACAACATTGCAATCATTCTCATCATTCAAAGATTTTGTGACAAACATTTTATAGATTTCTTCTTCTAGCACTTGAGCACAATTTTCCTTACCATCATTCTCACGAAAGATATTAAAAAGATGAAGCGTGTGAGACGAACTCAATTCCATTTTTTTGTAGTTTTGTTTTATAGAATAAACTAGTGATAAAACAAGAAACAAAAAGATTCGATTGCAAGATCTAAAGATATACCTTCAAGCACTCACCTCCCTGACAACGGCGCCAGAAAAGAGCTTGATGTCTACTACACAACCTTCTTCTTGTAGACGTTGTTGGGCCTGCAAGTGCACAGGTTTGTAGGACAGTAGCAAATTTCCCTCAAGTGGATGACCTAAGGTTTATCAATCCGTGGGAGGTGTAGGATGAAGATGGTCTCTCTCAAGCAACCCTGCAACCAAATAACAAAGAATCTCTTGTGTCCCCAACACACCCAATACAATGGTAAATTGTATAGGTGCACTAGTTCGGCGAAGAGATGGTGATACAAGTGCAATATGGATAGTAGATAAAGGTACTTGTAATCTGAAATTATAAAAACAGCAAGGTAACTAATAATAAAAGTGAGCGTAAATGGTATTGCAATGGTAGGAAACAAGGCCTAGGGTTCATACTTTCATTAGTGCAAGTTCTCTCAACAATAATAACATAATTGGATCACATAACAATCCCTCAACATGCAACAAAGAGTCACTCCAAAGCCACTAATAGCGGGGAACAAACGAAGAGATTATGGTAGGGTACGAAACCACCTTAAAGTTATCCTTCCTGTTCTTATCTATTCAAGAGTCCGTAGTAAAATAACATGAAGCTGTTCTTTCCATTCAATCTATCATAGAGTTCATATTAGAATAACACCTTAAGACACAAATCAACCAAAACCCTAATGTCACCTAGATACTCCATTGTCACCTCAAGTATCCATGGGCATGATTATACGTTATGCATCACACAATCTCAGATTCATCTATTCAACCAACACAAAGTACTTCAAAGAGTGCCCCAAAGTATCTACCGGAGAGTCTAGACGAAAACGTGTGCCAACCCCTATGCATAGGTTCATGGGTGGAACCCGCAAGTTGATCACCAAAACATACATCAAGTGAATCACGTGAATATCCCATTGTCACCACAGATAAGCACGGCAAGACATACATCAAGTGTTCTCAAATCCTTAAAGACTCAATCCGATAAGATAACTTCAATGGGAAAACTCAACCCATTACAAGAGAGTAGAGGGGGTGAAACATCATAAGATCCAACTATAATAGCAAATCTCGTGATACATCAAGATCGTGCCTAGAGAGAACATGAGAGAGAACACGAGAGAGAGAGATCAAACACATAGCTACTGGTACATACCCTCAGCCCCGAGGGTGAACTACTCCCTCCTCATCATGGAGAGCGCCATGATGATGAAGATGGCCACCGGTGATGGGTTCCCCCTCCGGCAGGGTGCCGGAAAGGGCTCCCGAGAGGTTTTTGGTGGCTACAGAGGCTTGCGGCGGCGGAACTCCCGATCTATCTTCTCCTTCGATGATTTTAGGGTATATGGGAATATATAGGCGAAAGAAGTCGTTCGGGGGAGTATCGGGGGGCCCATGAGACAGGGGCGCGCCCAATAGGGGGGGCGCCCCCCACCCTCTTGGCTTCCCCGAAGCTTCTCTAACATGATGGGGGGCGCCCCCCACCCTCTTGGCTTCCCCGAAGCTTCTCTAACATGAACTCCAAGTCTCCCGGATCATGTTTGTTCCAAAAATCACGCTCCCGAAGGTTTCATCCCGTTTGGACTCCGTTTGATATTCCATTTCTTCGAAACACTGAAATAGGCAAGAAAAGAACGATATGGGTTGGGCCTCCGGTTAATAGGTTAGTCCCAAAAGTAATATAAAAGTGTAAAATAAGGCCCATAATCATCCAAAACAGATAGTGTAATAGCATGAATGCTTCATAAATTATAGATACGTTGGAGACGTATCAAGCTTGTGCTCGATTCCCAGCTCGCCTCAGCATGCCGCACTGTCCCACCATCCTCGTCGCTTCACCATTAACTCCCCCTGACTACTCACCGACGCCGGAGCTCGCTGCAGCGAGCACGGGCACGACATGACCAAGTGGACAGTGCGCCCGTGTCCCTGTGCTCCTCTCGACCCGAGCCCTGTGCTCGTCTCCGTCCTCTCACAGTGGCCGGGTGATCCACGACCTCTTTCCCCCTCTCACTGACGCCCCTCGTCGCCGAGCGCCGCTTGCAGAGTACTCCCGCGAGCCCGAGATCCCCTCCCTTGCCCTGCCTATAAATAGGACCCTCCTGAGATCATTTGTCCTCACCACAGCACTCCACTGGCACCCACACTCCCTCTAGATAGTCCCGGCCAGGCCAGGCGGGCCTCTGGCCGATGTTCTGCTCCGGGGATCACTGCCGACCCCGCTTTGGCGTTCTGCTTCCTCTAGTGACCTCTCCAAGGTGCTCATGGTGCTCCACTCACGCTAGTGCTGTCGGAGCTGCTGGGCTGGCCGTGCCTCGCCGAAATCGCCAATCGACCAGCTCCCTCCGCCGACATCTCTAGAGACGACCACCGGATGCAGTCTGTCCACCTCTTGCTGCGTTTTGGGTACGTACAGACTCACCGTAATCTTGCGCATCCATTCCCCCACCCCAAGGCGGCAGCCGACCTCTCCTCACGAGAGAATTGCCGGCGACTTGTCACCCTCCTCTGTTTCCCTCCCTCTCTCTCTAAACCTGACCGTGAGGGCCCACTGTCAGCCACCCAGCCGCCCCCGAAGCGGTATAAGTGGAGACGCCCCGCGGGTTTATGCCTTCGACGTCACCCCCCTGGTTTTTCTTTTTATTTAGATTTAACTCCTTTTGACCGGCAACTTTGACCAGCTCTAACTCCCAAACCATAAATCCAACTGAGTTGATTCTTTGTGCATTGGGTTTGTATTGAAATATTCTAGCAGCGCACCAAATTTGAGATTTTTCCTTGCTGTCTAGAATTTCTGGCGATTTTTAGAGTGGTTTTTAATATTTTCTTCTACTGTTTTTAATTATTTTTATAAGGAGAAGCTTGCCTAGAGGAGAACCAGGAGAAGTGTGACCTTCCTCTATGCTAAGGCAAGCCACCACAAATATTTGCATGGTGTCATTTCAATAACTATGATTTTCCAACTTGAATATGAATTATTTCATGCATTTAAATCTTTTAAATAACATTGCTTAAGTCAGTTCATTTTTCTTACTTGATATGCTTAGCTTGTTGTAGTACTTGATTGCATGGATTAGTTGGATGCAATAGTGGTACTTTGGTAGCATGACTATGGTTTGAGAAGGATCTAAGTTATTTTAATATGATGCTTTATTATTCAAATACTCACCAACCTATTGTAATAACTAAGAATGATGAAGTTAAAACCTTAAAATGATTAGTAATGCATGCATAGTGATTCTATTGTGTTGATCCGTTCCATTACAGTGATATGTGCTTATGGTTGCATGTCATATTGTTGCATGATCATGGCATACTATGGCTCGAATTCTTTTATTTCAAGTAAAACCTGATTGAGTCATGGTGCCACCAAATCGAGCTTCCCAGTGCAACCACATTTTCCTTTATGGGAAGGCCCTTATTTGGTTAGTTGTCATGCCTCTGTAAGTGCCCGAACGAGGGGAGGTTATGGGCGTGCGGTACCCTGGCCCGGTAAGCAGACATAACCTTGTGTGCCTGTTGTTGTTATGGTACCTTGTCCCCGTTTGGGACCATTGATTGTTTTCCCACGACGGTGGTCGTTGGATGTCATTGGTTGACATCGGGGCCACCTAGGATATAGCCCAGAGGAGAGTTGGTAGGAGTGGCCGAGAGAGTGTCATGGAAATGGGTTGGTTTTGTCGGAATGCCGTTGGTCCACCCGAATGGGAGTGTGAGGCCATCGATTCCGTGGTGTAGGTACAGTGTGCTAATCTCTACAAAGTGTACATTAAGTATATCGACAGTCACGTCCTCGGTTACGGACATAGTTCGTAGTAGGTAAGACCATGGTTCGACATAAATAAGTTAATTTTGCACACTAAAGTTATATGGTTGGCACTAGTTATGTGATGAGATTGTTGAGACTAGGAAGATGGTCGTTTTGCTATTTAACCTTCTAGAAGGACTGCCTTCATCAAATTCAATTCAACTAAGGTGGGAGAGATAGACACCCGCCATCCATCTTATGCAACAAAGTCACATGTCAGTCGATGGAACCGGTCTCATGTACGTGGACATTTAAAGTTGATCCGGGCCAGTTCATCCCACAATACCACTGAATCAAGAAAATACCAAGGAAGGAAGCAATCTGAATATCAACACCCACAAATTCCTTTGTGTGCTACTCATGATGTCATCTATGCAAAGACCTAGCTCATGATGCCACTGTTGGGGAACGTTGCATGGGAAACAAAAAATTCCTACGCTCACCAAGATCAATATAGAAGATGAACATCTACGATAGGAGATATTGCATCTATATACCCTTGTAGATCGCTAAGCGTAAGCATTAAGAAGCACAGTTGACGCAGTCGAACGTCTTTGCGATCCAATCACAATCCATCCCGCGAACTCCCGATCCAAGTGCCGAACGGACGGCACCTCCGCGTTCAACACACGTACAGCTCGATGACGCCTCTTTTTTCTTGATTCGGCAAGAGAGGTAGGAGAAGTATATGGGATCTCAACCAGCATGACGACGTGGTGGAGATGGTGGTGCAGCAATCCGAGCAGGGCTTCGCCAAGCACCTCCGGAAGTACGAACGAGGAAGAACGGAAGAGAGAGGAGGCCGTGGGGCATGGGAATTGTTGTCTCTAGCCCTTGTGCCTCCTCGCCACTATATATAGGGGTGTTGGAGGGGTGGCGGCCAAAGGGGGATGAGTGCCCTCCAAGACAAGTAGAGGGCCCTGCCTTTAGGGTTTTCCTTCCCCGAGGAAGATGGGCCTTAGGGGGTTGGTGCGCCTAGCCCAATAATACTAGGATGCCCCCTACAGCCCATGCACGCCCTAGATACTGGAGGGACCCTTCTGGACTCCTCCGGAACCTTCTAGAACATACCAGAACCTTTCGGAAGCTTCTCGGTACAATACTGGTCAAACCAGAAACTTTTTCGATTGCCAAAATATGACTTCCCAAAAATAAATCTTTACCTCCCGACCATTCCGGAGCTCTTAGTGAAGTCCGGGTTCTCATTCGGGACTCAGAACAACATTTGGTCACCAACGTGAATATCCCAATACTACTCTAGTGTCACCGAACATTAAGTGTGTAGACCCTGCAAGTTCGAGAACTATGCAGACATGACCGAGACAACTGTAAGCTCAACAACCAATAGCGGGACCTGGATGTCCATATTGGTTCCATCATATTATATGAAGATCTTTATCGGAACCTCGATGCCAAGGATTCAGCTAATCTCGTATGCAGTTCCCTTTATCCATCGGTATGTTACTTGCTAGAGATTCGGTCGTCGGTATCTCCATACCTAGTTCAATCTCGTTACCGCCATGTCTCTTTACTCATTCCGTAATACAAGATCATGTGACTAACTCCTTAGTCACATTGCTTGCAAGCTCGTTGTGATGATGTATTACCGAGTGGACCCCGAGATACCTCTCCATCATACAGTGACAAATCCCAGTCTTGATCCATGCCAACTTAGCAGACACCCTCAGAGATACCTGTAGAGCATCTTTATAGTCACCTAGTTATGTTCGACGTTTGATACACACAAGGTACTCCTCCGGTGTCAGTGCGTTGCATGATTTCATGGTCATAGGAACAGATACTTGACATACAGAAAACTTTGATATGATCATTTGCTATGTTTATAGTTTGGGTCTTGTCCATCACATCATTCTCCCAAAGATGTGATCTCGTTATCAAATGACAACTCATGTCTATGAATAGGAAACCATAGCCATCTTTGATCAATGAGCTAGTCCGGTAGAGGCTCACTGGGGACATGTTGTTGTCTATGAATCCACACATGTATTTGATTTTTCGGTCAATACAATTATAGCATGGATAATAAACGATTATCATGAACAAAGAAATATAATAATAACCACTTTACTATTGCCACTAGGGCATATTTCCAATAGTCTGTGCGCACTAATTAGAGAACTAGCTTCTACTTCCTGAATCCTCCATGTTTATGAGCATCTGTCATTCCTTGTAGTTGCTTCATTGCTAGTTAAAGTAGCTTCTGCAACAATATTCGAAAAAGATGCTTCTGCAAGTCGATTATGGGAGTTTTAGTACCTGTAAAACTCTAGGCCACAAATTTGGAAATCGCATGCAAGGAGAACATTTATTTTATTTATTTTGTATAGAATTGAAATCATCTGGTTTGCATTAGCATTTTAAAGAGGCAAAGTTAACATACTGCCTATGTGGGAAAAAGTTTGGTATCTTGGTATTAGCTTTAGATGTGATCACTAATGCTTATTGGTTGTAATTGTGGTTTTAGAAGTACCATGCTAGCAGTCCTCATATATTGGCCAAGTTGCATCTGTGTTGGGTACATCAAGATGAAGATAAAGAGAAAGCATCATGCTGATTAATTGATGTGGAATGGATGTTGACAAGCCTCTTGAAGGACTCTGAAAAGGTTTTCTTTTTATTTGGTTCCTTAGTCATGGTCTCATGAGATACATTTCTTTCGTCAAACTGAAGCACTTCAGGTTAGCTTGTCTTCGCTTTTGGATACTGTAATGCATCTTCTCACCCTTTATGCTCCATGCGTGAGTCGTACATATCCTCATTAGATGTACCACTGCCTAATCATTTAACTCATTAGATGTCGCCTCATGAACTCAAATAATACAACATCTGTATGTTTAACCGATGTGCTACTAATAGATCCTATGTTATACCATACACCCATATTAATGTACATGATGAGTGAGAATGGGAAGAAAACATGGCAACCAAATTGCTGAAGCAAGATAAGTGTACATAGTCCCGCCTAGGTGGCGACACCAGGTGGCACCCCAACCTCTAGTATGTATGTATGTGATGGCCCTGATAATTAACCTAGTTGACTTTAAAAAGTATGTATTTGTTGCCATTGCTCTCTGCAATGTGATGGATGAGAATAAGAGTGGTGGTGGCATGTATGTGTATAAAAAGATTAATTTGTCAATTATTAGTTGTTTAATCATTTAATGGATTGATATGTGTTGTTAATCATTGTTTCTTGGATGCATGTACCAAGATATGGATTGGATGTATACCTATTTACTTGATTTCCTGGAGACTTTTCGCTGACGGCCATCTGCCAGTATAAGATATTTTTAAACCTAACGGGCTATTTTTTTCTGTTAGTGGCTGAGATCTGAGAGGAAACACAGACATGAATAGTTTTCCTGTCGGCCTACCGTCAAGCAATAGTTATTTTCCCTGTCGTTTTAATCACGGCGGCCTTTTCCAATTGGGTAACCGTCGGGAAATATTTTCCTTACGGTATATGGCATTTCCCGTGGGGTTCTAGTCATGGGGAAAAGTCTAGTTTCTGGTAGTGAAACACACACACGCCGCATTAACTTTTTGACTGTGGGATAAAACTTGTTAAAAAATACACGTAATAACCATTGTGCAAATAGCATGATAATATACGCACAACAGAGCTGATAACTCATGTACAAACACAGTCATAATTTTTTAACATGCGGAAAAATAGTTAAAAACATACCCCAACTTCTTTGGAAATAGTATGGTAATATATTTCATAACATGCACACAAACACCACAATAAGTTTTTCACCACGGGACATTTTTTTTAAAACATACCGAGTAACTTATGTGTAAATAGTATGATAACATACACACAGCAGAGCTAATCATTTCTTAGCCGGGCCAAATAACTTTAGATTCAAAAAAGTCATCATAACTTACTAACATAAGATCTAGTTTCGAACATCTCCTCGCGACGGATTTTTTATGTGAACAAGGTTTTTCGATCGGACTGATGGTTTGAACTACAAAATATTTTAATGCTTTAAAATAGAAAGAATGTAGGATGGCATTAATTTTTGGTCCTGTAGTACATGCATGAATGTGCATATGTGAAAAAGGTTGGAGGATATTTTTTTAAGCCCGGTATTTTCTATGTGCAGAGAATGATAACTTATACGTGATAGACATTATAACTAACATAGCTTAGACGTGATAAATTTTTATCAAAAAAAGTTGGTGGAACATGTCAGCATGAGATCTACTATCGAAAGTCTCGTCGCCACGGATCAGTTATATGAAAGTATTTTGTCAATCGGACAGACGGTTTAAGCTATAAAATATTTTAAAGTGTAGAATAGGACTAGCAAAGCCCCGTGCGTCGCAACGGGAGGAAAAAAAATCCTCTCATATCTCTAGCTGGGTCAGTTGGAAAAATGGTGTGTGGCCGGTTCGCAGGTTATGAGATCGAACCCTTCCATCGACAAATTTTTTTTTGCCAGCTCTCAGGACCAGGGCCTCAGTGCGCCGCCAGGTAGGCTTTCTCCGCTCGGCGAAAACAGTTGGCAAATAACGAAATCAAATAGCATACGTGAAATTAATTGAAGCGGGACCAAACGAAGCGGGACAAAACCAAAAATATCACCTCCCTTTAATAGTAACTATAGAAGAATGTAGAATGACAACAGTTTTTCGTCCTCTTTTGCATGCATACTTGTAATTCGGAGGAGTGCCCCTGTGAGTGATTCATTCTAACACATGCATACATATATTTAGAGAGGAGAAGTGATGCGCTCGCATCTATCGCTTAAAAACTTTTATTATATAATAATAAAATAGATATTTAGAGTTTGTACAATCAAATCTTATTCAAATGTATTACTACCAACTTCTTTCCTTTTTTCAAGAAAAATATTAAAACCAACTTCAACAGCAAGACGTGAGCGTCTTCTAGTTTTTACTGTTCTCCCGATGTCACCGATGTCATTTCCTTTATTTAATGGTGCGCCACGAGGACGAACTGTGACCGTCTCTATGGTCAACAGCTTAATGCTTCAGAACGTATGGAATGTCCACCGGATATCTGGTGATGGACGTAGCCCATGGCCCATCGGCGTTGCGTGCGGGGTTGATGCATTCCCATGCTGCGCCGTTGCACTTGAATCCAGATCCGAACCCAATCATCCACACACGGTCGCCCTTGCGCATGCGGCCCTTGGCCTCTATGTAGGCCAGTTCATACCACAGGGAGCTACTCGACGTGTTTCCGAACCGATGCAGCGTCATCCGTGACGCCTCGACCTGCTCGTCGGAAAGCCCAAAGCTTTTCTGCAGCTGATCAATGACCGCACGGCCGCCAGCATGGATGCAGAAGTGCTCAAACGCCGTGCGAAAGTTGGGGATGTATGCCTTTACTCGCCAGCCGACCACCTTCCGTGCAACGAAGGAGAAGGCGAACATAAGCTGCTCCTTAACCGGCAGGACGAGTGGCCCCATTGCCGTGATGTTGGACTTGAGCGCGTCGCCGGCTATGTTCATCAGGTCAATGCTGAGGTTTATCCCCCGGTGGCCTTTTTCATCCTCCTCCTGAAATACGCACCGGTACGCACTATCTTGAGCACCGGTAAGCGTACGTACGACATGCTTAAGGCGGAACCGGGCCTTTTTCGATGATGTTGACAACAGCGCGGCCGCCCCGCCTACGCGGAAGAGGCAGTTGGGCAGGAGCATTGCGCGCTCTGTCCCGAGGTAGTAGTTTGGCGTGATGGTCTCTGTGGAGATGACAAGAGCGTGTGCCCCCTCGGGAGCGACCTGCAAGAGGTTCCTGGCGAGCCCCACGGAGATAAGACCAGCGCTACATCCCATACCGGAGAGGTGCATGCTACGGATATCACTCCGCAACTTGTACTTGTTTATGATCATGTCCACCAAGGACGGCGAGGGACAGAACAAACTGCAGTTGACGATTAGTATGTCGATGGCTTCAGGGGCAACGCCGGTCTTGGCGAGCACATCGTCTATGGCCGAGAAAGTCACGAGCTCGAACTCGGCGCGGGCGGCATCAATGGTGCAATATTTGTGCGTTCCGATGTAGTGGTGTGTCGGAGGCAGACATGTCTCCTCCCCGAGCCCCGAGCGCTCCAGCAACCGCGTCATGAACCTGATGCTACGCTCATTGAGATCCGGCAGTTGCTTGGCGTGCTCAAGGAAGCTGGCGAAGGGGATGCGACAGGTATGCGTCGTACGGAAGCCGGCGTAGTCCTTGAGGTACACGGCGCGCGGGCGCAGCATGAGGTAGACGACGGCCATTGCGGACGGGAGGAAGCAGGCCAGGAAGAGGTGCACGGGCTTGAGTTCGCAGAGTCTGCTGCCCACCTCCTGCGGTTCAAGCCACTCCATCACGTCCAGGCCGGGACGGTAACAATGGAAATGCAATCGTCCACGGCCCGGTGGTACACAGCAATGCGAACCTTGTGTAGGTGCGTGTGGACTACTTTATGCCTCTGTCAATACTAGTGTGAGTGAGTAGTGCGGAACTTTAAAGCCAAACTTCTGGCGCCGTGCGTGCAGCCATATGATCATCAACCTCTCTCGCATTTACTAGACTTAATACTTGGTCCAGTAGGGAGCTGTTTCCAAGCCCCGCGAACAAAATAAAAGCTCTATTCCTCGGTTGATCAATCGTTATAATTTAGTTCCATGACCATGCTGCTCCATCTGTGTTAACTGATTCAACTTAGACTACTCGTAGTGTGAGCATCATAGTATCATCCATGCTAACTACTTCCTCCGTCCGGGTTTGTTAGGCCTCACAACATCACAAGCATGTCCCTTTTTATAAGGCCTACGCTTTGGAAAGGTGCATGCATGCAACCACTTCATTGGTTGCATTGAAAGCCATTGTTGTTGATGCTATGGCCAGGGAATTAATACACTGCATGTTGCTTTTTCATTGGCTGCATGCATGCCAGAGAGTGCATTGGAAGTAAAATGAAAGAATTAATGTAAGCAAATTACTATGTGTCTTGGTAAAAGAAAAGTTGTCTTTAGGCCTAATAAATCCGGACGGAGGGAGTAATGGGCAATTTTGTTCTGGTGGCATAAATTTTGTGAAGGAAAAGAGGATTGATTATCGGGAACTAAACGGGAGCTATTGTTGACGTATAAATGTATTGCCTAGTCTCTTCAATCAGATCGGTTCTTTGGTTGCATTGCTTAGAACATGCACTTCTACATGGTATCGGAGCGAAAAGGTTTTGAATTCAAGATCCGGCTGGCGCAATTAAATTGCAGCACACTTTCGGTCTACGTTTAGGCCTAAGAGAGCCACAAGTGAGGGGAGTGTTGATGCATAAAAGTACTGCATAGTTTCTTCTATCAGATCGGTCTTTTGTTGTATTGGCTGGAGCATGTACTTCTACAACAACTCCAACAATTCCCTTTAAAAACTTTCTGTAAGCTGGTCGTAAATGGATAGTATCATAAGTAAGTAATAATTCATGCATAGAGTATGATACATAGCTACCTCCATAATATATTGTACTTTTGTCAGATCCCCTAAACTTCTTCACCTAAATAATTAACTCCCCTATTTCCTTTTAAACAAAACTACAAATCACAGATGCATATGTCTATATACAATCATAATAATTGAAAGAATGCTAAATCGAACTCACATAGTTGATAATAATTTAAACATAATAAATCAAAGTAGGCTTAATCAAATGGTTCAAACACGAAGATAAAAAATGTGATATATGGTTCATGAAAATAAGGATATGAGCAAGAAAAGGCATAAATATGAAGATCACTAGTAGATCATCATGACCGACATCCATCACCGTTGCTACTCCCAAAACCGTATCCACTGGCTCCTCCATCCAGCTTGGATGCAATATATGTTTGGGATGCCTATGCTCGTACATGTTTTTTGTGTAGCTGAGCTGAGAAGTTACCAAAGTCATATTAGAACTTTGGATCAACAACTGAAAGAATGATATGCACAAAAAATACTCACCAGCATGTCCTCTGTCATTTCACTTGGTTTCGCAATATCCGGAGGAGGAGACGAGTCACGCGAAGGGTTGAAGTCGAATAGGCAATCATGAAACTTTACGATAAAGGAAGCATCAAAATTTAAGGGAAGTAAAACTTTCCTTAAATCAAAGGAAAGTTGGTGTCTAGTTTACAGGATCCCACGTGCACGGGATCTATTCGAGACCCTTTTTTCCCCAAATTTCCACCAAACCGTAGTTAATTTTTGGATACCGGGTCTGAAGAACCGTCCGGGTTCATTAGGCCACCCGACAGCATCGGCAGAACCAAGGCGCAGCTATTAATCGCCAAATTAAGTGCCTTCCTTTCAACTTTGATCCTGAATTAAGAGCCAAAAGCAATCCTACCTAGGGTATGTAATCTATTATAGCCTATAGTAATAGCCTATGGTACTGTTTGATGATAACAAAGGGGTAATTACGGCCGACTTCTATCGATCCAAGTCTCCCAAATAAGACAAGCGGAAGTGATTTTACTCTGCAAAATCATCACACAATTGATGCATAAAGGTACTAGCTTCACCTGGCGGTCGCAATGGCAGGCAAAATGAGCACTTCAACACAGCCCCCAGTTTCTTTCAGTCTTCTCAAGCCAATCGAACTTCACAATTCTTTGCCAGATAAACTGAATTCAGGTATGGAGCTAGGTTCTTACTGCCTGTAGTCACTGCTCCATTTATCCAAATCCTGGACCGTGGATTATCCAACCCCCCAACAATCTTAGTTATTGGTGGGTGATTGGTCGTGGTTCAGTTCGTTAGCAGGTACTATTTGTTTACTGGGGTGGATCAGGAAGCTTTGGGTGCTGAACTGTGCCATCAACATTAATGCTTCGATTTTCCAGTATTATTTTCCATTTCCCAGCTGTATATTCCTGCAGGTCGCTCGGACATTTAACAGAGACGTCACGTCGCTCTCCGGGAAGGTGGCACGGGTGAACCCTTGATGCCGCAGCCTTGCACCGGCGGCTGCCCTGATTGGCGGCTCTGTATACAGCGCCTGCTGGTTACGGTTGCAGGTGCTCCTTTGATGGAGGTCCACTTTGTTGGGTTTTCCCAGGGGAGAACACACACACACAGACACACAAACATAGAAGAATACACACACAAAGACTTGGCACGCATACACCTTGTGCCTTGTCTTATATTTCTTCACCACTAAATGCAATTACAATCATGACTTAAATAGCCAAAGGCACACGGCTAAAACGCAGCCACTAACTCACTAACTCCACGCACACACACACACACGAACTATAAACCCACAACTACCGATTACTACTCAACCGACCAGCTTCACTCGAGTGACAACCAAGCCACAACTGATTGCTCCTGATGCTTCCTCCTCGTCGATTTGTCACGCGACTTGGCTGCAGAGGCGACGCAGAGTAAGTAGCCAGCTGGACTACTGGAATCTGGTTTTGTGCATAGTTCTGATCTTTTGACGAGTTCATTTCAGCAGGAACTCACAACTTTTCTTTGTGCCAAGTTTAATTCAAATGAGTACTCGGCTGTGAATAGAGCGGCTTAGATTGGTTGGAAGGGAAAAGGCAGTCCTCATATGATACGAATTGTCTTTCCTCGTTAGTTGGCACAAATTGACTCAAGCAATACAACTTTATTCAAAAATAAACTATCTTTCATCGCCAGTTTGGGCGTAAATTGCCTGCATGCATGCAAAATTCACCTGCCGTGGTCAGTGGTGACAATTATGTGGCGCTACCAATCGATCGGCGCCATGAAAATCTGGCTGGCTCTATGCATTGGCTGTCATAGTCACAGAAGAGATCGAGCGCAGTCCGGAAGAAACATAGCGTGTGGAACAAGAAGAATAATTGAGCTCTGCCAGCAGGCAGGAGCGCTAAGATTGAACATAATGGCAAATTGCTAGCATGAAAGTGACACATACACGGGGGCGGGGAAAGAAAAAGGGCCTGTGAGAAGCAATTATGCACATATGCACACGCATGTACGGCGATGTGGTTCTTGGAAGAAACAACCCTGTCAGCGACGACACACATATACTACCAATTGACGGTAACCCTTTGCCGGCCGACCTGAATATGATATCCACATACTCACTCGGCGAAACATCACTATTTGAATGGTTGCGGCATCAACCTGCTTCAATTTCATGCGTGTGGCGGTAACACCCACGCATGTGCTTATACCGGGAGGTTTGCGGGCACTACACACATATCTCATTGATTGCCTTCAGTCGCAAGTTTATTTTATCAAATTAAGGAGCTCGCCCTCCTGGTTTCATATTGGATTAAATCAAGCGTTCAGTGATATGTACATGGGCGTCGGGACTGGGCCAACAAAGCAGTCGCGCCATGACCACGCCATCTACAATGCAAGAACATACATCCATCTATATGGAAGCAATACTCTAACCTTATACAGTTTTGGAGATCGGTGGAGCCAGCTAATCTCCAATTCTAGAGTATGTACCAGAATAACTGCATCTGCCAACGGCTTTATCTATGCGGACGGCCCCCGTCAGCATAGGCGGCGATACGCCGACGGCCGGGGAAAGGACGTAGGCGTAGTAAAGCCGTCGGCAAATCTCAGTCTATGCCAACGGGGGCCGTCGGAGTAGACAGGCCGTCGGCATCTCTTCCCCTATGCCGAGATGGGCCGTCGGCCTATAGCAGTCATCGGCATAAGGGTGACAATTAGGTGGCGCTACCAAGCGATCGGCGCCATAAAAATCTGGCCGGCTCTAGGCATTGGCTGTCATGGACAAAAGGCAATTCTTCGGACAAACATCTATTTTCTCATAATTCATAGATGACAAGTACTGTAGGAAGTGTTGTTCCTCTCGATACCATGAGGTGGTCGATGAGCATGGTGAGAAGAAGCAACTAGACATCCCCGTAAAGATTCTTCGGTATCTCCATTTCATAGAAAGACTGCAACGCCTTTTCATCACGGAGGAGTCTGCCAAAATGATGAAGTGGCACGATGAAGAATATCCCGAGGAAGCAGCCGAGGCTGGGAATGTCAGAATTGCGTTAACATGCGATGGGTTCAATCCATATGGCATATCGTCCAATGCATACAGCCGCTGGCCCGTGTTTGTTATTCCGCTCAATCTCCCTCCCGGTGTCCTAATGCAACGCAAGACCATGTTCTTGTCGCTGATCATTCCAGGGCCTGAATACCCGGGAAAGAATTTGGGAGTTTTTATGCAGCCGCTGGTGGATGATTTGCTCCATTCCTGGTACTTCCCGAGGTTGACCTATGATCGACATCTGCAAAAAAATTTCTTGATGAAAGTTTGGTTGATGTATTGCTTGCATGACTTTCCCGGGTATGCCCTATTCTGCGGATGGTGTACAAGTGGGAAGATGCCATGCGCAGTGTGCATGCAGGCTCTACGTTTAATTTGGCTGCAGAAGGGTGGCATGTATGTAGCATTTGACCTGCATTGATAGTTTCTCCCTCCAGACCATCCAGACAGGGAAGACAAGAAGAACTTCATGAAAGGCCGGGCTGTCCATGAAGTAAACGAGATTCCAACGTTTTTATGGGGTAGATGTTCTTGCTTAGCTAAAAGCTGTCAAGCCTAAAGGTGAAGGCAAAGGCAAAGCCAAAGGGAAAAGCGAAGGATAAGGGCAAGGCAAAATGCAAAGGCAAAGGCAAACGCTTTGAGGGATATGGTGATACGCACAACTGGACTCAGATTACCCCGTTCATGAAGCTTCCCTATTTCAAGGACCTCAAACTTCCTTATAACATCGATGTGATGCACACCGAAAAGAATGTCACAGAGTCCCTTTTTGCCACGATCCTCAATATTCCTGATAAGACAAAGGATAATGCTAAAGCTAGAGCCGATCAACAGAAAATTTGTGATAGACCACGTGTAAACATGCGGCCTTCGTCCTTAACCCGCCAAACAAGAAGGAAGTACTTATGTGGCTCAAACACATTGTGAAGTTCAGTAATGGTTATGCATCGAATATAAGTAAGGGAGTCAATCTTTCAACTGGCAAAGTGACCGAGCTCAAGAGCCAAGACTATCATGTATGGATTGAGCGGATATTGCCTGTGATGGTTCGAGGCTATGTCCCCGAGCATGTCTGGCGAGTGCTTGCGGAGCTAAGGTATTTCTTCCGCACGCTATGTGCTAAAGAAGTATGTCGCGACGAGATTGAAAAATTGCATAAGAAGGCAAATGCTGGTTGATATGCAAGCTAGAGAAGATCTTTCCAGCAGGCTTCTTTATTCCGATGATACATCTCAATTTCCACCTCGCGAAGGAGGTATTGTTGGGGGGGCCCTCTGCAGAATCGTTGGCAGTACGGCGCTGAGAGACAGAACTGGCATCTCCGATCCAAATGTGGAAACAAAGCTAAGATTGAAGGTTTCATAGTTGAGGCAGTTATCCTAGAGGAGGTGTCAGACCTCAGGACATCGTACTACCCAGACCACATTCCCATTCTCCATTATAAGGTGTCTCGATATAATATAGAAGAGCCCGAGTATAAACCCAAGCTTGATCTATTTGGTGGGCAATGTGGCATGGCCGGGGGCTCGAAACCTTATAACATGCTAGAACAAAAGTGGGACGACATCATGTTCTATGTCTTGCACAACATCAAGGAAGTTGAGGAAGACTGGATGAGGTAATACCACTTCACAATTCCTTTATGCTATTCTTTATGTTCTCTCGGTCTAACACCGATTTTCTTCTTTTAGTCAATTCGTACAGGAGGAGTGGACGGGAAGGATTCCTCCTGCTAAGGTGGTGGCACTTACTCTTCTCCGAAACGGTGCCCCTGGAAGGAAAAATTTTGTTGCTTGGTTCATGGAGAAAGTAATTTTTCACATTCCCCTAGTTCAACTTCTAGTTCAACATTTATTAGTTAATGGAACTAAAGCACCCATCAACTTCAATTAAACTTGTAGGGCAAATATCCAAACACCTCTATGGATGATGAATTGAGATGGGTGTCCAATGGTTTTAATGCTCGGGACATGAAATGTGAAAAGTATGATGTGAATGGGTATCGCTTCCATATAGAGGAGTGCTACTTCCTGAGCTTGCATTGGTTTTTCCCTTGAAGAGGAAAGGGTGATGCAGCAAAGTAGATATAAGTATTTCCCTCAGTTATAGAACCAAGATATCAATCCAGTAGGCGACACGCACAAATCACCAAGACATGCACAAACAATCAAACAACTTGCACCCAGCGCGATAAAGGGATTGTCAATCCCTTTATGGTTACTTGCAAAAGTGAGATCTGATAGAGATAGATAAAACTAAACAAGAGATAAAGTAAATTTTCGGTATTTTTGGTTTATAGATCGGAAAATAAAAGACTGCAAAATAGTAGATCAGAAGCTAATATGATGGAAAATAGACCCGGGGGCCATAGGTTTTGCTAGTGGCTTCTCTCAAGATAGCAAATAATACGGTGGGTGAACGAATTACTGTCGAGCAATTGATAGAAAAGCGCAAAGCTTTGACGATATCTAAGGCAATGATTATGAAATATAGGCATCACGTCCGTGTCAAGTAGACCGATTCCTGTCTGCATCTACTACTATTACTCCACTCATCGAGCGACACCTGCCTGCATATATAGCATTAAATTCATGAAGAACAGAGTCACACATTAAGTAAGATGACATGATGTAGAGGATTAAACTCAAGCAATATGATGTAAACCCCATCTTTTTAGGCTCGATGGCAACAATACAATATGTGCCTCGCTGACCCTACTTTCGGATTGAACCCAAAGCTAAGCACTTATCCCATTGCAAGAAAAACCAATCTAGTTGGACAAACTAAACCGATAGTTCGAAGAGAATTACAAAGATATCAAATCATGCATATACGAATTCGGAGAAGATTCAAATAATATTCGTAGATAAGCTGATCATAAATCCACAATTCATCGGATCTCGTCAAACACACCGCAGAACAAGATTACATCGGATAAATCTCCAAGAACATCGAGGAGAACATGGTATTGAGAATCAAAGAGAGAGAGAAGAAGCCATCTAGCTACTAGCTATGGAGCTGTAGGTTTGAGGTAAACTACTCACGCTTTTTCGGAAGGGCAATAGAGTTGATGTAGAAGCCCTCCGTGATCGAATCCCCATCCGTTAGGATGCCGGAAAAGGCCCCTAGATGGGATCTCACGGGTACAGTAGGTTTCGAAGTGATTTCGTGGATGCTTCTGGTGGTTTGGGGATATTTGGGAATATATAGGACGAAGAAGTAGGTCGGTGGAGTCACGGGGGGCCCACAAGGAAGGGGCGCGCCCTCCACCCTTGTGGCCGCCTCGTGGCTCTTCCGATTTGATCTCCAAGTCTCCTAGGTGTCTTCTGGCCCAAGAAAAATTATCACGAAGGTTTTATTCCGTTTGGACTCCATTTGGTATTCCTTCTCTATGAAGCATTAAAACAACGAAAAAACTGAAACTGGCACCAGGCTCTAGGTTAATAGGTTAGTCTGAAAAATAATATAAAATAGCATATTAATGCATATTAAACATCGAGAACAAAGAATATAATAGCATGGAACAATGAAAAATTATACATACGTTGGAGACGTATCAAGCGTCCCCAAGCTTAATTCCTGCTCATCCTCGAGTAGGTAAATGATAAAAACAGAATTTTTCATGTGGAATGCTACCTAACGTATTTATCCATGTAATATTTCTTTGTTGTGGCATGAATGTTCAGACCCATAAGATTAAAAAGAAGTTTAATATTGAGATAAAAAACAATAATACTTCAAGCATACTAATAAGGCAATTATGTCTTCTCAAAATAACATGGCCAAAGAAAGTTATCCCTACAAAATCATATAGTCTGGCTATGCTCCATCTTCATCACACGAAATATTCAAATCATGCAGAACCCCGATGACAAGCCAAACAATTGTTTCATACTTTTGGTGTTCTCAAACCTTTTCAACTTTCAAGCAATCCATGAGCGTGAGCCATGGACATAGCACTATAGGTGGAATAGAATATGGTGGTTGTGGAGAAGACAAAAAGAAGGAGATAGTCTCACATCAACTAGGCGTATCAACAGGCTATGGATATGCCCATTAATAGATATCAATGCGAGTGAGTAGGGATTACCACGCAACGGAAGCAGTAGAGCTATAAGTTAATGAAAGTTCAAAAAGGACACTAAGTGGGTGTGCATCCAACTCGCTTGCTCACGAAGACCTAGGTCAATTCGAGGAAGCCCATCATTGGAATATACAAGCCAAGTTCTATAATGAAAAATTCACACTAGTATATGAAAGTGAGAACATAGGACACTCTCTATCATGAAGATCATGGTGCTACTTTGAAGCACAACTGTGGAAAAAGGATAGCAACATTGCCCCTTCTCTCTTTTCTCTCGTTTTTTTTGGGTCTTCACTTTTTTTTGGCCTATTTTTTTCGTCCGGAGTCTCATCTTGACTTGTGGGGGAATCATAATCTCCATCATCCTTTCCTCACATGGGACAATGCTCTGGTAATGAAGATCATCACATTTTTATTTACTTACAACTCAAAAATTACAACTTGATACTTAGAACAAAATATGACTATTTGAATGCCTCCCGCGGTGTACCGGGATGTGCAATGACTCAAAAGTGACATGTTTGAAAGAATTATGAAAGGTTCCTTTGCCACAAATACGATGCCGATCATGCAAACCAATATGACAATGATGAAGCGTGTCATAATAATCAGAACGGGGAAAGTTGCATCGCAGTATATCTCGGAATGGCTATGGAAATGCCATAATAGGTAGGTATGGTGGCTGTTTCGAGGAAGGTATATGGTGGGAGTATGGTACCGGCAAAAGTTGCGCGGTACTAGAGAGGCTAGCAATGGTGGAAGGGTGAGAGTGCGTATAATCCATAGACTCAACATTAGTCATAAATTACTTATTGCAAAAATCTATTAGTTATCAAAAGGAAGTACTACGTGCATGCTCCTAGGGGGATTTATTGGTAGGAAAAGAACATCGCTCGTCCCCGACCGCCACTCATAAGGAAGACAATCAATAAATATACCATGCTCCGACTTCATCACATAATGGTTCACCGTACGTGCATGCTACGGGAATCACAAACTTTAACATAAGTATTTCTACAATACATAATTACTCACTAGCATGACTCTAATATCACAATCTTTATATCTCAATACAATCATTAGGAATCAAACTTCTCATAGTATTCAATGCACTTTATATGAAAGTTTTTATTATGTCCCTCTTGGATGCGTATCATATTAGGACTAATTTTATAACCAAAGCAAATTACCATGCTGTTTCAAAAGAGTCTCAAAATAATATAAGTGCAGCATGAGAGTTCAACAATTTCTATAAAATAAAACCACCGTCATGCTCTAAAAAAGATATAAGTGAAGCACTAGAGCAAAATTGTCTAGCTCAAAAGATATAAGTGAAGCACATAGAGTATTCTAATAAATCACTACTCATGCGTGTACTTCTCAAAAGGTGTGTACAGAAGCAAAGACTCAAATCATACAAGATGCTCCAATCAAAACGCATATCATGTGGTGAATAAAAATATAGCCTCAAGTAAAGTTACCGATAGACGAAGACGAAAGAGGGGATGCCTTCCGGGGCATCCCCAAGCTTAGGCTCTTGGTTGTCCTCGAATATTACCTTGGGGTGCCTTGGGCATCCCCAAGCTTAGGCTCTTGCTACTCCTTATTTCATAGTCCATCAAATCCTTACACAAAACTTGAAAACTTCACAACACAAAACTCAACAGAAAAATCTCATACACTACTGGAATCAGCTACTTTGCCATCTGCCAGCTCTTTGCCGTCTGCTAGCAGACGGCAAAGAAGCTCTTTGCCATTAGCTACCCAAAAGCAGATGGCAAAGAGCTGGCTGATGGCAAAGAAAGTCTTTGCCATCAGCCAGTTCTTTGCCGTCGGCTAGCGGACGGCAAAGATTCTTTGCCGTCGGCTAGCAGACGGCAAAGAGGGAGGGTGCCCCACTGAGGAGCTGCTTAAAAAATACTTAACGCCCCCACCTCTTTGCCGTCTGCTAGCAGACGGGAAAGAGCAAAAAAGCGGACGGCAAGGAGTTAACATATCTAACGGCGCGCCCCACCCCGCCCATCTCTCTCTGTTTCTCTCCCCGCCGCCGCCCAGGCCGCCCCGCCCCCCTCCTCCACCGGCCACCTCACCTCCTCCACCGGCCCAGGTCTGCTCTACCTCCTCTGTTTTTTCCTTTTTTCTGTTTTTTTAGTTTTAGGTTTATGTTTAGTTTAGATTTAGTTTTAGTTTTAGGTTTAGTTTTAGGTTTAGGTTTAGTTTTAGTTTAGTTTTAGGTTTAGATTTAGTCTTTTCCTTTTTTCTATTTTTTAGTTTTAGGTTTATGTTTAGTTTAGATTTAGTTTTAGTTTTAGATTTAGGTTTAGTTTTAGGTTTAGTTTAGTTTTAGGAAAGAAGAAGAAGAAGAAAAAAAACAGGAGAGGAGGAGAAGAAGAAGAGGAAAAAGGAAAGGAAGAAGAAGAGGAGGAGGAGGAGAAGAGAAAAGAAGAAGAGGAAGAAGAAGAAGAAAAAAGAGGAGAGGAGGAGGAGAAGAAGAAGAAGAAGAGGAAAAAGGAAAGGAGGAGGAGGAGGAGGAGGAGGAAGAAGAAGAAGAAGAAGAAGGCACCGACACGGCACCCTGACCCCGACCCGGCACCCCGACCCCGACCCGGCACCCCGACCCCGACCCCAACCCCGACACCCCGACCCCGACCCCGACCCCGACACCGACACGGCACCCCGACACGGCACCCCGACCCGACACCCCGACCCCGAGACCCCGACATCGTCCCCGACACGGCACCCCGACACCGACATGACACCCGACCCCCGACACCTCCCGAAAAGGTGTTCTTTGGCCTTCAGAGGCCGACGGGGTCATATATTTGTGAATTATTAGTTATGTCATATATTTTTCGATTTTGTTATGAAAAACATCATATATAATTGTGTTGATCGGGTAGTTTTAAATGTGCAGTTGTTTCATCGCTGCGAGGTTTGGTGTTCGACGACCTCGCCGTGCGTTTGACGAGCTCTGCCCCTTCGTTCGTGGGTGAGCACAAATGACATGTCCTCCTCCCCCATTAATTATTTTATCTATTCCTATGAAACTTGATAGCTAGCTATATATGTGTCTTGAATCATCAGTATGCGTAACCAATATGTGTCTCCCGTTCGAAAGCGTCATAGTTATAAATATGCATGCATTTGCATACTTATAACCTTGATTCTTTTGAATTGTCCAACGCTATCCATGGACAGCCCGAGTATGTGTAGATTGGGTTCGTTTTCCCATATGCTTTGCTCCGGATCCGACACATAAATTTTGTCAGTGCCTCCCCTGTTGTTCTCCGGGTACACATCCTCTCTATTTATTGAAGAGACGTGTATCAGGAGAACAGCGGGGAGGTGCTGCCGAAATTTTGCGTCGGATCCGGAGCATAGCGTGGGAAAATGAACCCAATCTACACATACATGGGTGGGATTAGGACCTATCATTACCTATTAGAGTGTAGGTTGCATGGACGTAATAAAATTGACAAAGTAGATCAACTGATGAATATATACATGGTGAATTACATATATAATTGTTGTGTGTCCAGTAGCTCTGAAAGTCAAGATGAGTGATCGTGCGTGGATGTATACCGGTCACACTGGTCAGAACAAATGGAGCGCTGAATGGTTCACAAAAACCAAGGGGTTTGTGCAAGCCGCATTTGCAAATGGCCAGAAGAAAACCTGGTGCCCCTGTTTACGGTGCGGCAATTGGGAAAAGAGGACAGAGGCTGAAATGGGCAAACACCTGTAAAAGAGTGGTTTTATGCCCGATTATATGGTGTGGACATTTCATGGTGAGTCTGCCCAACGTGACCGAGCTGAGGTGGATCATCGTCGCACCGACGAGCATGGTACCGGGATGGAAAACATGGTGCAAGACTATGATGATGCTCGGGATTCGGACGAGGAGATGGAGGAATCTGCAAAGGCCTTCAATGAAATGTTGGAGTCTTCAAAACGTCCGCTCCACGAGCACACTGAGCTTTGTCAGTTGGATGCCATCTCACAAGTAATGGCTCTGAAGGCTCAGTTCAACTTGGGCAGAGAATGCTATGACACAATTATGACAGTATTTGGACGCTTTCTACCCAAAGGCCATGTAATGCCTGCAAACCTGTACCAGTAGGACAAAATCCTCCGTGCACTGAAGATGCCCTATGAGAAGATACATGCCTGTGAGAAAGGAAGTGCCTTATTTAGGCCTGACTATGCGGACTTGAACTATTGTCCCATTTGCAAGTCTTCCAGGTATATTGTGATAGACAACGGTATGGGTGAGAAGACACAGACCAAAATCCCCGTTAGTATTCTTCGGTATATGCCAATCGTACCAAGACTTCAACGTCTTTTCATGGTCGAAGAGACGGCCAGACAGATGACATGGCACAAAACAGGCAAAAGAACCGAACTAGATACAGACGGGAATCTGATGATGGTACACACATCGGATGGTGTTGCGTGGAAAAAGTTTGATGAATTACATGCTGACAAAGCGGCAGATCCGAGGCATCGTCGAGTCGGCATCAGCACGGATGGGTTCTGTGTGTTTGGTATGACGGCAGCCCAATACAGTTGTTGGCCCGTATTTGTCTTTCCACTCAATCTCCCCCCGGACAGATTATGCAAATAAAGAACATTTTCCTGACGTTGATAATTCCAGGGCCCAACTATCCGGGGAAAAATATGAATGTGTACATGCAGCCGCTTAAGGACGAATTGCAAGAAGCCTGGGATAATGGGTTCAAGACATACGACGCCTATAGCAAACGGAACTTCATAATGCGTGTCTGGTACATGTACTCGACGCATGACTTGCCGGCATATGCGCTATTCGTTGGCTGGTGTGTGCATGGAAGGTTCCCGTGCCCCACATGCAAGGGAGCTCTTGAGTTTCGTTGGCTTCAGGCCGGTTGCAGGTTTTCTTGCTTCGACAT